>NC_053492.1:478898756-479043756 GCF_905171775.1 Rana temporaria | reverse complement strand
AGCAGACGTTGGGAGAAGGTGTGCAGGCTCTGGGAGGATGTCACTGCTGGAGCAGACGTTGGGGGAAGGTGTGCAGGCTCTGGGAGGATGTCACTGCTGGAGCAGACGTTGGGGGAAGGTGTGCAGGCTCTGGGAGGATGTCACTGCTGGAGCAGACGTTGGGGGAAGGTGTGCAGGCTCTGGGAGGATGTCACTGCTGGAGCAGACGTTGGGAGAAGGTGTGCAGGCTCTGGGAGGATGTCACTGCTGGAGCAGACGTTGGGGGAAGGTGTGCAGGCTCTGGGAGGATGTCACTGCTGGAGCAGACGTTGGGGGAAGGTGTGCAGGCTCTGGGAGGATGTCACTGCTGGAGCAGACGTTGGGAGAAGGTGTGCAGGCTCTGGGAGGATGTCACTGCTGGAGCAGACGTTGGGGGAAGGTGTGCAGGCTCTGGGAGGATGTCACTGCTGGAGCAGACGTTGGGGGAAGGTGTGCAGGCTCTGGGAGGATGTCACTGCTGGAGCAGACGTTGGGGGAAGGTGTGCAGGCTCTGGGAGGATGTCACTGCTGGAGCAGACGTTGGGGGAAGGTGTGCAGGCTCTGGGAGGATGTCACTGCTGGAGCAGACGTTGGGGGAAGGTGTGCAGGCTCTGGGAGGATGTCACTGCTGGAGCAGACGTTGGGGGAAGGTGTGCAGGCTCTGGGAGGATGTCACTGCTGGAGCAGACGTTGGGGGAAGGTGTGCAGGCTCTGGGAGGATGTCACTGCTGGAGCAGACGTTGGGGGAAGGTGTGCAGGCTCTGGGAGGATGTCACTGCTGCTCAGGTCTTCTCTCACTCCCTCTCGCGCTGTCCCTTCCAGTCAGCCTCCTGCTGCTCCCCGGGGCCACCACTCTCTGTTCTTCTCAGATGATGCTGCTGCTCTCCCTCTCAGATCAGAAGCTGTGTCCCTCTCTGGTATGTCAGGGGGCAGCCTCGGAGCTCAGCTGCTTTGGGTCCCAGGAGGCAGACAGAGCAGAAGCGCGGAGGTTGGAGGAGGAAGTGAAATCCTCCCGCGCTTTCAGCTCTGAACCAGGGGGTGCACTGCAGCCGTGATGTCACTGGTTGCTACAAGCCAAGCGGCTGTAGCAACCAGTGAGCACAATGAAAGTCATGGGGAGGTGGTTCTGCATGCCGCAGACAGCGCTACCGTGGCTCAGACTCTGCTGAATTCATAATGACTTTACCCAGTGCTTCATTCCGGGACATTGTATTGTCCCGGAATGAAGGCATCCGGGACCAGGGACACAGATGCCAATTAAGGGACAGTCCCGGGCAATCCGGGACACGTGGGCACCCTACCGAGGAACGGCCATGACGGGCTGTGTAAAGGTCAGTGGGGGGAAAAGACAAGACAAGCTGTGTACAGGCCACTGAGGAATGGCCATGACGGGCTGTGTACAGGCCACAAGAAACGGCTATGACGGGCTGTGTGCAGGCCACCAGGGAAACAGACATGACAGGCTGTGTACAGGCCATCAAGCAATGGCCATGATGGGCTGTGTACAGGCCACCGAGGAACGGCCATGACGGGCTGTATACAGGCCACCAGGGGAACAGACATAACAGGCTGTGTACAGGTCACCGAGGAACGGCCATGACGGGCTGTGTAAAGGTCACCGAGGAACGGCCATGACGGGCTGTGTAAAGGTCAGCGGGGAAAATACAAGACAAGCTGTGTACAGGCCATCAAGGAACGGCCATGACGGGCTGTGTAAAGGTCACCGAGGAACGGCCATGACGGGCTGTGTAAAGGTCAGCGGGGAAAATACAAGACAAGCTGTGTACAGGCCATCAAGGAACGGCCATGACGGGCTGTGTAAAGGTCAGCGGGGAAAATACAAGACAAGCTGTGTACAGGCCACCGAGGAATGGCCATGACGGGTTGTGTACAGATCAGCGGGGGGAAAAGACAAGACGAGCTATGTACAGGCCACTGAGGAATGGTAATGACGGGCTGTGTACTGGCCACCGAGGAACGGTCATGACGGGCTGTGTACAGGCCACCGAGGAACGGCCATGACGGGCTGTGTACAAGTCACCCGAGGAACGGCCATGAGAGGCTGTGTACAGGCCACTGAGGAACGGCCATGACGGTCTGTGTACGGGCCACTGAGAAACGGCCATGACGGGCTGTGTACAGGCCACGGAGAACCGACCATGAAGGGCTGTGTACTGTCCACGAGGGACGGCCATGACGGGCTGTGTACAAGCCACTGAGGAACAGCCATGACGGACTGTGTACAGGCCACCGAGGAACGGCCATGATGGGCTGTGTACAGACCACCGGTGGAGGAACAGTCAAGACAAAAATAGAGCTATAATTGGCTGCGTTTGATGGGCACAGTGGCTGCCTTTGATGGGGTTTTTTTTTTCAGTTTGCGCACCGCCAAAAATTTTGAGCACCAGCCGCCTCTGCGCTGCATGCACTCGTGTGAAGTCAGCCTTAAAGTCTCAATTCATTTTCTCTCTTATTTGATACATAATGAATCGGGATGTGATGTTTATACTTTTATTGTGTTCTTGTACCTTTGTATAGAGGAAGACCGACGGGTGGAATTGGAATCTACAGGTACAGTAAGAAAACCCTCCACTTCTGCATGACATGCACTGTCCTTGTCTGATTGGATACGTTTGAATGCCGCCCGTATTTGTGAGACCTTGCGCCATTTCCTGCGTTTGATGGACACATTTGTGCTTTGTAGAGGAGGACACTTTGTATCTAGGGGGAGGGGAAGCGATGGAGTCGCACTAATAAAACATCTTTTTTATCCCGGTGACTTGTTGCTAAGAGACTTTTCTCTTCCTACAGAAAGAGAATATTTCCCTTTGAGCTCTGAGAGTCGATCGCGGCGTTCGGTTCCATAAACCTCGTCCTGATGTCGGCACAATATTTGTTACAAAGAAGATTGTTGAACTTGTAACAGTTCATGAGAACCGAGATAAACCGGGGAGGGTGGGAATATCGGGGGGCGTCTTATTTTGTCTCATTCTATGTAAAGTACATTATTCTCTACATAATAGAACATGTAACTGTCTCACTCAGTTATCTACTCAGTACCAGTGTGTGTGTGTGTGTGTGGGGGGGCAAACAATGCACTCACAAAAAGTACAAAGGAATAGAAAATTAAGTTGCGCTGTGATTAATTAATAACGAATACTAAACTAATAGAAATACATTGAAGGACAATGTGTGAACAGAATAACCCTTATAAAGTGAATACAAAAAAGTCCAATTGTGAAAATAAAGTTCAAATGGCAAGAGCAAGCCAAATCAGCTTGCAGCTGTACTCCCAGTTGAAAGGATTTTGTGAAAAAAATCTTGTGTTGAAACCAGTCCAGATTATTGGAGGTCCAAAAAAACAAAACAACCACCACCAGAAATAACACCTTTAAATGATGGAGGCTTACCAGAAGGCAAGCATAACGAGCCTGCGGCTGTAAACCCCAGCCTGGGCCTTTATGAAGTCCACACCGGGTAGGAACCAGTTGAGGGAACCTCCAAATGGATCGTCAGCAGGTTGTGTGTGTCAAAAAAATATATGCATAGTGAAGTATTGCAAAATAAACATAAACATATATGACTGTCACTAGCAAAAGTGCCACCACCACCAGATCACCTAGTAAATTGAAGGCTTACCAGAAGCCAAGTAACATGAGCTTGTGGCTATACACCCTAGCCAGGGCCTTTGTATGGACCGACTGCTGACTCTGATGTCTTACAGATCCTCCAGATATTACACCAGCAATGATTAGCCGAAAAGGAATAAATGAGCCCACATAGTGAAGTACGCTTAAAAAATCCTCCCAAGTTTAATAAAAGATGCACTTACAGAAAAACAGATGAATAAAAGCATGGAAAATTGTAAAGCCGGCCGGGTTACTCGAACGCCCGTTCCACTCAGATCGTCACGTCATACGTCAGCACGTCACCTTCCCGACGTACGTTTCGTCATAAAATTTACGTCGTCTGGGGCACTGCGACGCACTGACGCATCGCGTGAAATACTATTTGAGACTAACCAAGCCTCGATCTGAATCAGGAAGCTGGGGGCCACCCATGGTGGCTTGGCGAGGCCAAACCAGGATACCAAAACAGATGAACCGTACTTGGAATATCCTAACATATGACAAATGAAAGTCGTAATACACACAGTTGAATGTATATGGTATTATTACCGGACAAAAAGGTCTTGAATCCTAGCTGTAAAAATATCATGAGTCAGATCGATCGCAGGCAAAACATATTTTGACCGATCGTATATGGATCTGCACAGAAATAGAGAGGCCAATAATGGCCATATAAAACTCGAATATATGATATGTATGTGAAGAGCACACACAGATCAACAATAACCTCCAAGATATTTACAAAATGTATAAAAATAAATAAAAATTAAAATGAATCAAAAAATTTATTAATTAATTGATTGGATTAATGATAGCCTTAAGGGAAAAAAAACCCTGTATGATGAATAAAGGCTAAGGCTAAAAAGCCATAATCAAAAATATATAATAAAATATTTGTGTTTTATCAAAAAATAAGATAAAAAATTATCTTCAATATAAAAACTCTGCCTTCTAATACAATTAATTTAGTGGCCACAAGGTCAACAGCAAGCCAACATAAGGACCACCCAGTCGATCCAGATCGAGTTCACAAAATCGTATATGGATCAATATGACATGTAAATAGATGGTTAAAATATTAATTTAACAAAAATTAAGAATTATCAATAAATGCATTGACGTAAACTTCAATGTTGAGCCCAAAGAGAGTATAACATTTAATTTTATGGATCCAAGCCATTTCTAGTTTTGAAATGCTTCTCACCAATGAACTACCACGCCAATGGGGGCTAAACCTGTCAATTCCTAGGAATATCGTTTTTGAGGGGTCTTTGTTATGAGCCAAAAGATAATGCTTTGAGACTGAATGTTTCAAAAAAACAGCTTTAATATTTGTAATATGCTCATTCAGTCTCACTGAGAGGGGTCTTTTGGTCCTGCCTACATACTGAAGCCCGCAAGGGCATTGGAGCAAGTAGACCACCCCCTCAGTCGCGCAGGTAATGAAAGGTTTAATCGTGTGTTCTTGCGATGTGGCTGTGGAGATGAATTTATGTGTTCTCCTATGAGTACAACCACATGAGGAACAAACACGACATTTCCTACATTGGTAAAAACCTGTAAAGGAGTCTAAAAATGTGTTTTTTACAGTAGGGGGTTCTAGAACGTTAGGTGCTAATTTATGTCTCAAGGCCGAGGCCCCCCTGAAAATCAGCTGTGGTTTATCAGGTAGAACTGTACCCAGTATAGGATCATTTTTTAAGATGTGCCAATGTTTTTTAATCAAATTTTTAAAACTATAGTGCTGGGTGGAATAGGTGGTAATGAAGGGAACAGCCGATAGCCTATCATTTTTCACAGGCTTACTTTTTAAAAGATTAGCAATGTTCCTAGTTTTTACTTCCTCCAAAGTAAGCATAAGAGAATTTAGGTTATAACCTTTCTCTAAAAATCTGTCAGTCAAGATGGCAGCTTGGTTAAGAAAATCGGTCTCATTAGAGCAGTTACGTTTTATACGCAAATACTGGCTCTTAGGGACAGATTTCAGCCAGGACTCGTGATGGCAACTATCCACGGGAATGTATGAATTTCCGTCGGTGCCCTTAAAGTGGGTACTTGTAGAAAATTCATCTTGGGAGATCGAAATTTTGAGATCCAAAAAATTAATGCTAGACTGACTAGCCTCAAAACTTAAATGGATACCCCTAGTGTTGTTATTAAGGGGCATCCATGAAGGATTCAAGTTCATTTAGAGGCCCATCCCACAGGAGGAGGATGTCGTCAATGTACCTGGCCCACAACTTAAGTTGGGGCTGATGGCAAACATAGACGACATCCTCCTCCCACATTGCCATAAACAGGTTGGCCAAGCTAGGGGCGTACTTAGCCCCCATAGCGACACCCCTATCTTGGCGATACAATTGGTTTTGAAACCAAAAGTAGTTCCTAGAGGCCGCAAAGTGTGATAATTCCAAAATAAAACAAATCTGTTCATCGAATAATCCTGAATCTCGTCTGAGATAATATTCTACCGCTGAGAGGCCTAGATCATGGGGGATCACAGTATATAACAATGTCACGTCAGCAGTGACCAACCATATGTCTTTACTAGGTTTAAGGTCTGACAATATGTTAATCACATGGCATGAATCTTTTAAATGGGAAGGCATTTTAGAAACCAAAGGTTGGAGAAAAAAATCAATATACCTGCCCACCCGGGATGTTAGGGAATCTATCCCACTCACTGTAGGACGTCCCGGGGGGCAGGTAAGATGTTCATGTATTTTAGGTAAATAATAAATAACAGGTGTTCTTGGAGCTTTCGGGCTAAGGTAGAGTTTTTCTTTTTTATTTAGAATACCTTCCTTGTACCCTCTAAGGATGAGTTTTTCTAATTGTCTAAGATAGGTGATCTTGGGGTCAGAAGCCAGGGGAGTATAGGTATCCCTATCACCTAGTATTCTGTCCATTTCGGCCAAATAGTCACTCCTATTAAGGATGACTATTCCTCCGCCTTTATCAGCGGGCCTGATAACGATCTGTTTGTTATCGCAGAGCGAATCTAGGCCAGCTTTAACCACTTAAGGACCGCCTCATGTACATATACGTCAGCAGAATGGCACAGGCAGGCACATCCACGTATATATACGTCCTCTGCTTGACGTGGGTCCGATCGGGACCCCCCCCCGTACATGCGGCGGTCCCCGTGGCTTCAGGAGCGATCCGGGATGACGGCGCGGCTATTCGTTTATAGCCGCTCCGTCGCGATCGCTCCCCGGAGCTGAAGAACGGGGAGAGCCATATGTAAACACGGCTTCCCCGTGCTTCACTGTGTCGGCGCATCGATCGCGTCATTCCCTTTATAGGGAAGACACGATCGATGACGTCATTCCTACAGCCACACCCCCCTACACTAGTAAACACATACACAGTGATCCCTAAATGTTACAGCGCCCCCTGTGTTTAACTCCCAAACTGCAACTGTCATTTTCACAATAAAGAATGCAATTTAAATGCATTTTTTGCTGTGAAAATGACAATTGTCCCAAAAATGTGTCAAAATTGTCCGAAGTGTCCGCCATAATGTCGCAGTCATGAAAAAAATCGCTGATCGCCGCCATTAGTAGTAAAAAAAAAATAATAAATAAAAATGCAAAAAAACTATCCCCTATTTTGTAAACGCTATAAATTTTGCGCAAACCAACCGATAAACGATTATTGCGATTTTTTTTTTACCAAAAATAGGTAGAAGAATACGTATCGGCCTAAACTGAGGAAAAAAAAATTTTTTATATATGTTTTTGGGGGATATTTATTATAGCAAAAAGTAAAAAATATTGCATTTTTTTCAAAATTGTCGCTCTATTTTTGTTTATAGCGCAAAAAATAAAAACCGCAGAGGTGATCAAATACCACCAAAAGAAAGCTCTATTTGTGGGGAAAAAAAGACGCCAATTTTGTTTGGGAGCCACGTCGCACGACCGCGCAATTGTCTGTTAAAGCGACGCAGTCCCGAACTGTAAAAACCCCTTGGTCTTTAGGCAGCATTTTGGTCCGGGGCTTAAGTGGTTAAGATCGTGATCAGACCGCATCTTTTTAATAGGGAGTTTATCCAAATCCCTAAGAACAATATCCCTGAATACTTTAACAGAAGGAGCCACTGCACCTGGGGGATTGTACAGAGAGGCGTTGGAGAGGCCCGTATGTACAAAGCTAGTGGAGACCGTTTGACTATTAGTAATGGGATTAGAAAGCATGTATCTCTTAATATTCAATTTCCGTATGAACTTGTGTGTATCCATATATGTCTCAAATTTATTGAGTTTACGTGGTAACACATTTTAAACCCTTATCCAAAACTGATTTTTCAGACTGGTTCAAACTAACGGTACTCAAATTAAAGGTACCAGAAGTGGTTAGACTTTTTGTCTTTTTAAGTCGTATCCGTCTTCCCCCTCTGACTCCTCTATTGGATCTCTGGCTCGTTTTATGCCCTGACTGGGCCACCCCGCCCCCCGTGGGTTGGTCGCAGTCACACAGCTGTCAACACTGCACATTGTACTGCACCAGTGGTGGCCGGTGGACATTATTTTTGGGGGGGCGGCAAACTGTATGCCACCCCCCCGGCTGGTCGGTACCATTTACCCCCTTTAATGTCATGTGACATATCAATTTGGAAGAAGTATGGAATGCCACTTACCCAGCCCAGGGCACTGCCCACCCAGCCTGGAATGCCACTCACCCAGCCCAGGGCACTGCCCACCCAGTCTGGAACGCCACTAACCCAGCCCAGGACACCGCTCAACCAGCCCAGGACGCGGCTCACCCAGCCCAGGACACCGCTCACCCAGCCCAGGACACCGCTCACCCAGCCCAGGACACCGCTCACCCAGACCAGGACGCCCCTCACCCAGCCCAGGACACCACTTACCCAGCCCAGGACGCTGCTCACCCAGCCCAGGACGCCGCTCACCCAGCCCAGAACACCCCTCACTCAGCCCAGGACAGCGCTCACCCAGCCCAGGACTCCCCTCACCCAGCCCAGGACACCGCTCACCCAGTCCAGAACACCGCTCACCCAGCCCAGGACACCCCTCACCCAGCCCAGGACACCCCTCACCCAGCCCAGGACACCCCTCACCCAGCCCAGGACACCCCTCACCCAGTCCAGAACACCCCTCACCCAGTCCAGAACACCCCTCACCCAGCCCAGGACACCGCTCGGCGCTCACCCAGCCCAGGACACCCCTCACCCAGCCCAGGACACCCCTCACCCAGCCCAGGACACCCCTCACCCAGTCCAGAACACCCCTCACCCAGTCCAGAACACCCCTCACCCAGCCCAGGACACCGCTCGGCGCTCACCCAGCCCAGAACACCCCTCACCCAGCCCAGGACACCGCTCACCCAGCCCAGGACACCGCTCACCCAGCCCAGGACACCGCTCACCCAGCCCAGGACGCCACTCACCCAGCCCAGGACACCGCTCACCCAGCCCAGGACGCCACTCACCCAGCCCAGGATGGCGCTCACTTACCTAGGAACACCAATCTCTGAGCCCAGGACGCCCCTCACCCAGACCAGGACGCCCCTCACCCAGCCCAGGACGCTGCTCACCCAGCCCAGGACGCCCCTCACCCAGCCCAGAACACCCCTCACCCAGCTCAGGACACCGCTCACCCAGCTCAGGACACCGCTCACCCAGCCCAGGATGGCGCTCACTTACCTAGGAACACCAATCTCTGAGCCCAGGACACTGCTCACCCAGCCCAGGACAAAAAAAAATTGGGGGAAAATAATGAATTTAATACATTTTTGGTATAAGGCTGTAACGTAACAAAATGTGGAAGAAGTGAAGCGCTGTGAGTACTTTCCGGATGTATTGTATACTGTGAGCGGTTGGCAGGCAGTTGCATTTTTTTTAGCTAAATGTCAATATAAAGTTTATTCTTTGGGATTAGATTCGGGATTAGAAGAGATATCATACAAAAATTATACAGCGGGCGACATTAAACGCACGACATTCGCGTCTGTGTATTTAATCCTCTGTAAATAACAAAGTAACATTTAAAAAAAAAATAATATTAATTTTACTTTCTGGCCACTAGATGGCAGAAAATCAGACCAAAAGTAAAATAAAAATAAAAAAATCGCTCATCTGAGAGAACAACGGAAAAAAATAAAAATTGTTAAAATTTAAAGTGACAGCGATCGCCTTCCAGGATAAATAATTGAGCGTGTGCGTCTATTTATATTCCGGTGCGTTTATAGCGGGAGCATCTGCTCACGTCTGGAGCAATCTATGTATTTGTCAATGCAAACACTTTACCATTCACCGCGACGCGCCGGATCCCGGATGTAAAAACCTATCGGCTTTGAAGTTTTTTTTTTGCTGACTACATGAAAAAAAAAAAAGAGCAGAAAATGATCAAAAACTGAAGAATTGGGAGAAAGAAAGTTTTAACTTTGTGAGCGGAAGACGACTTTGGCGGTCGCTTAATCCTGAACCCCCCGGTGTGGTATATTTCTTTGCATAGTTACATTGGTCCGAGCTCAATGACTGCGAGGTGTACTCTGATTGGACGAGGTGGAGAGGTGAGGAGGTGATGTCACAATCCCCACCCCATCCAATCAGAGAAGGTCTTGTATCCATTGAGGCCTTTAAAAAAAATACAGTGGGGCAGATTCAGGTACCTTTGCGCAGTTTTTACGGAGGCGCAGGTCAACGTTTTTGCCCTGCGCCCCCGCAAATTTTCTGCGCTACCCGCGATTCACGGAGCAGTAGCTCCGTAAATTGCGTGGGCGCTCCGGCAAAATGCCCGGCGTAAGCGCGCGCAATTTAAATGATCCCGTAGGGGGCGGGAATCATTTAAATTAGGCGCGTTCCCGCGCCGATCGTAAAGCGCATGCTCCGTCGGGAAACTTTCCCGACGTGCATTGTGGCAAATGACGTCGCAAGGACGTCATTTGCTTCAAAGTGAACGTGAATGGCGTCCAGCGCCATTCACGATTCACTTACGCAAACTACGTAAAGTTCAAATTTTGCGATGCGGGAATGACGGGTATACGTAACATTGGCTGCCCCTGCTAATAGCAGGGGCAGCCTTATGCGAAAACCGCCGTACGCAAACGACGTAAACTGCGTACGCAGGGCTCGCGTAACGGTGTGAATCGGCGTTGGTATGCAATTTGCATACTATACGCTGAGCACAACGGGAACGCCACCTAGCGGCCATCGCAAGAATGCAGCCTAAGATATGCGGGCATAAGAGCCTTATGCCGCGCATATCTTAGGCTGCAGTCGGCGTAACGAGGTTCCTGAATCAGGAGCATTCGTTACGCCGGCGCAAGTAAGCAATTGCGCTGTATAACTATGGTTACACAGGCGCAATTTGCTTCTTGAATCCAGCCCAAGGTGTTCTGTGAACGATGAATGTGCTGAGTGAGCGCCTCCAGTGGTGGCTCTTTAATTAGGCAAATTAGGCGGTCGCCTAAGGCCTCACACTCACAGAGGCCTCGTGGCCGCCTAACTTACCCAATGCATGACCCCAGTTTTGAGGGACAGGGGACTTCAACGTTGCTGTGCTCGGGCAGCGTTAAGAGCTTTGACTCAGGAGTGGGGCCGCCAGCGTCCCTCACAACCAGTGAATATCGGTGACACCACCCCCTTGTGACGTCAATGACCCAGCATGCCCTCAGTCAATGACGTCAGAAGGG
This sequence comes from Rana temporaria, assembly GCF_905171775.1. Classification (NCBI taxonomy): domain Eukaryota; kingdom Metazoa; phylum Chordata; class Amphibia; order Anura; family Ranidae; genus Rana; species Rana temporaria. Next base: position 479,032,453 of record NC_053492.1, on the reverse strand, counting down.
GGCGGGGTCACCTGGTGACATCACCGGGTGACCCCCGCCCCTGAGTTATTAAAGATCTGGGGGCCACCTTGTTAAAGGGGGCTTCCAGATTCCGATAAGCCACCTGCCGGCAGACCCCCTCAACCACCGTCCAGGGTTGTGGGGAAGAGGCTCTTGTCCTTGAATTATATTTCCCATCATGGATGTGAGTGGGGCCCCATGTGAAGTTTTTCCTAAGGCCTCACAATTTGTGGCACCCCCCCTGCTTCTCAATCAACGCCCCCCGCTTCTTCTCAACTTGCGGCAGCCCCCCGCTTCTCAATTTGAGGCGGCAGCAAGCAACCCCCCCCCCCCCCCGGTTCTCTGCTCCAGGAGGCCAATGCCTGAAGCTGTGTAAGGGGCCCCATAATTCCTGATGGCAGCCTCACAGGTATCGCTTAGGCCAGAGGGGTGAAACCATGAAGGGCCCCACAGGGGCTGGGACAAGGGGTGGGCAGGAGGGGGCGGCATCATAGGAAAGGAGAAATTTCTCCTAAACCAAGACGGATCAGTGTAGGGGACATATCATACTAAGTCACAGATATGTCCCTTGTGCTGAGGTTTATGTGTGTAATTTTTAGGCTTTATAATGCAGAATATGGCTATTCGCTACACCTGATAGGAATGTTTGTAGAATACAATGTATCCAGTTACTTTCAATGACCAACAGAAGCGTCATTTATCATCCTTCCCCTAATAAAGCGTTACAACCCGCGGACACAAAACACGCTCTAATGGTGGCGATCAATCAACATTAATTAGGACAACGCTCTAATAATAATCATCAATTAAAAGTAAGGATGCGGGATAAAGTCACAGCGATGAAATGAAATGACTTCCTCTGAGTGACGTCTCCTCTCTCCTCCTCCTAGACCAATAGAATCGCTTTTCCTTTTGGCCAATTAGGAAACAGATCTCAAGACCCACTTCCTGATTGGCCGGGAGGAGAATTGGTGTGACAATAAGGAATATTCATTCGATTTTGTCACATAATTGGATGGGCTCATGGGCGCATCCTTTCTTTAAGCCAATTAGAGCCTCGGGTTCTAATCACGTGCTTCAAAAAACTAAAAAACATTGGAATCCATGCGTCTGGTGCCCCGCATGTACATTAGGGGGCCGGACGCATTGATAGGGGGGGGCGGCGCCCCTGTGACCCTAATGGAGCCGCTGCCACTGATGGATTGTATCATTTACAATTTTAAAGCGTCACACATGCTTGCTCTCTCTTTACATCATATTTTACCGATAAATTGTCTTATGTATTGTCTTTTTTTTTTTTTTTGGATTGAAATCCAAAAAAGTGTTTGTTTGTTTTTTTTAAAATTGCGTTTGAAAACCTGCTGCGCAAATACCGCGTGACATAAAAAAATTAGCAAAAACCCACAAATTTATTCTCTAGGGCCTCTGCTTTAAAAAAATATATATACAGTGGAACCTTGGATTGCGAGTAACGTGGTTAACGAGCGTTTCACCGCAATATGAGCTATTATTATTATTTTTTTTTATTCCTGACTTGATTTGCGAATGTTGTCTCGCAAAATGAGCAGGATTGAAGCCTCTACGGTGTGCAGTACTGCATTTGGCCAGAGGTGTGGGGGGGGCGACACTTGAGCCGCTCAGAAACAATCGGAAATACTCCATTCCCGAGTGTTTCCGTGCCTTTCTGAGGGTTTTCAAGTGCATCCGAGAGGTCTTCTATCCAAGTCTCTCCGGTGCCCCCCCCCCACCTCTGGCCACATGCGGTATTGCAATCAATAGAAGTCAATGTGGAACGAATTATCTTAACCACTTCCCGCCCGGTCAATGGTCAATTGACGTCCGGGAAGTGGTTGTGAAATCCTGACTTGACGTCCTGCAGGATTTCATGCCGGCGCGCCCGTGGGGGCGCGCAGCGTGGCGATCGGTGATGCGGGGTGTCAGTCTGACAGTCTGCATTTCCGATCTCGGTAAAGAGCCTCCGGCGGAGGCTCTTTACCACGTGATCAGCCGTGTCCAATCACGGCTGACCACGATGTAAACAGGAAGAGCCGTTGACCGGCTCTTCCTCACTCGCGTCTGACTGACGCGAGTAGAGGAGAGCCGATCGGCGGCTCTCCTGAGAGGGGGGGTTCGCGCTGATTGTTTATCAGCGCAGCCCCCCCTCGAATCCCCACACTGGACCACCAGGGAGTGCCCCCCAGTGCTCAATAGAGCACAAATAGATATAAAAAAAAACAATAAAAAAATGTTTTTAATGCAATCGATGCCAATCAGTGCCCACAAATGGGCACTGCCTGGCAACATGGGCACTGACTGTGCACAGAATGCCATTAGTACCACCCCTCAGTGGCACCCAGTGTCCATCAGTGCCACCTCTTAGAGCCCATCTATGCCCAGTGCCCACCTATCAGTGCCCATCTGTGCCACCCATAAGTGCCCATCAGTGCCGCCCATGAGTGCCCATAAGTGCCGCCAAAGAGTGCCCAGTGCGCCTATGAGTGCCCATGAGTATCCATCAATGCTGCCTATGAGTGCCCTTCAGTGCAGCATACCAGCGCCGCCTATCAGTGCCCATCAGTGCCGCTTATCGGTGCCCATCAGTGCCACCTCATAGGTGCCTATCATTGCCACCTCATCGGTGCCTATCAGTGCCGCCATATCAGTGCCCATAATTGAAGAAGAAAACTTACTTATTTACAAAAAAAATAACAGAAAAAAAATATATATATTTTTTTCAAAAAATTCGGTCTTTTTTTAGTTGTTGCGCAAAAAATAAAAATCGCAGAGGTGATCAAATACCACCAAGATAAATCTCTATTTGTGGGAACAAAATGATAAAAATTTCATTTGGGTACAGTGTAGCACGACCGCGCAATTGTCATTCAAATTGCGACAGCGCTGAAAGCTGAAAATTGGCCTGGGCGGGAAGGTACATAAGTGCCCCCCGGTATGGAAGGGGTTCATTTCCATTGACTTCTATGGGGAAACTCGCTTTGATACGCGAGTGCTTTGGATTACGAGCGTTCTCCTGGAACGGATGATGCCGGTAATCCGAGGTTCCGCTGTATAATGTTTGGTGATTTTCTAGCAAAAAAAATAAAAAATACAGATTGTTTCAAAATTACAGTTACAGTTACAATTTGTAAACAAAAAGTGCCAGAAAAAGCCCCGGACTTTTATTTAACCACTTAAGGACCCATTCACGGCGATATACGGAACGGCTGGGCACATGTACGTGGCTCTTTAAGCCCAGCCGTGGGGTTGCGCGTGCGCCGCAGGAGCGTGCACGCTACCCGAAGCTCCGTGACCGTGGCCGCGGGACTCGCGGACCCGATCGCCGCTGGAGTCCCGCGATCGGTCCCCGGAGCTGAAGAACGGGGAGAGCTGTATGTAAACACAGCTTCCCCGTTCTTCACTGTGTCGCCGTCATCGATCGTGTGATCCCTTTTATAGGGAATCACAATCAATGACGTCACACCTACAGCCAACACCCCCCTACAGTTAGAAACACATATGAGGTCACACTTAACCCCTTCAGCGCCCCCTTGTGGTTAACTCCTAAACTGCAATTGTCATTTTCACAGTAGTCAGTGAATTTTTAATGCATTTTTTTGCTGTGAAAATGTCAATGGTCCCAAAAATGTGTCAAAAGTGTCCGAAGTGTCCGCCATAATGTCGCAGTCACGAAAAAAATCGCTGATCGCCGCCATTAGTAGTAAAAAAATAAATAATTTTTTTTTTACCCAAAATAGGTAGAAGAATACGTATCGGCCTAAACTGAGGAAAAAAAATGTTTTTTATATATATTTTTGGGGGATATTTATTATAGAAAAAAGTAAAAAATATAGATTTTTTTTCAAAATTGTTGCTCTATTTTTGTTTATAGCGCAAAAAATAAAAACCACAGAGGTGATCAAATACCACCAAAAGAAAGCTCTATTTCTGGGAAAAAAAGGACGTTAATTTTGTTTGGGAGCCACGTCGCACGACCGCGCAATTGTCTGTTAAAGCGACGCAGTGCCAAATTCGCAAAAACTGTCCGGGTCCTTTAGCTGCCTAAAGGTCCGGGTCTTAAGTGGTTAAATGTATTTATTTTTTTCCTGTGTATTTCCAGAAAACAATTTCCGTTTCGCACTGAGACAGAACCCGAAGCCGCCCATTGGAGGGCACAACCTACATACTTCCAAACAAAAGTCATTCTTGGCTCGGTGACTGCGGAACGTTTTACCTCTTCTCCCTTTTCCCGCATGAAAACAAAGCGCTTGGAATTCGTAATCAACACTCCGAAAAAATTTGCAATCACGGCTCGGCGTGTCACCGCGGAGGCCATTTAATTACGGTGTAATCATACACATCGTTGAAAATGATTTTCTCTGAGTGCTGCGGGGTCGGCGGAGGATTTGACCCGCGGACACTTTTGTACATATATAAGTTAATCAATCCTTTACCCCGTTTCTGACGGACGCGGCTCCAGCGACACAACTGGATTCCGAGTTGCCGTTGATTTACTAACGGCAGATAGACTGCGGGCTAAGCGGGGTGCGGTTGCGCTCATTTCCCCCCCAAAGCTTAGTGAATGCGGCGAAGCTTCGCTCTGTAAGGCTCTATTCACACTAATGCGTTTTTTGATGCATTTTGCAGAAATTCAGGGAATTTTGTGTTCACGTCAATGCATTTTTTGGAAAGGGCCGGGGACTTTTTTTTCCCACAAAATGCAGCGTTTTGCATGCAATAAACTTCAATGGACCCGCATCCAAAACGCAAGTACCGCTTTTTTACCATGATTTTGATGCGATTTTCCTACGATTTGCATTTTATTTGTATTTCTTTTTTTACACTGTTTATTAGGGTTGTCCCGATACCACTTTTTTAGGACTGAGTACAAGTACCGATACTTTTTTTCAAGTACTCGCCGATACCGAATACCGATACTTTTTTTTAAATGTGTCCCCAAATGCAGCCATGTCCCCCCCATATATGCAGCCATGTCCCCCCATATGCAGCCATGTCCCCCCATATCCAGCCATGTCCCCCCCATATCCAGCCATGTCCCCCCCATATTCAGCCATGTCCCCCCCTATTTCCAGCCATGTCCCCCCCATATCCAGCCATGTCCCCCCATATCCAGCCATGTCCCCCCCATATGCAGCCATGCCCCCCCCATATCCAGCCATGTCCCCCCATATGCAGCCATGTCCCCCCCCCATATCCAGCCATGTCCCCCCCCCCCATATCCAGCCATGTCCCCATATGCAGCCATGTCATCCCCATATCCAGCCATGTCCCCCCATATGCAGCCATGTCCCTCATATGAAGCCATGTCCCCCCCCAGGGAACATTACAGCTTTGAATAGCTGTAGTCTTTCGCGCCGCGCTGCGTATAGACACTCCCCCTTGCTCGGGATTGGACAGTTCACCCGAGCAAGGGGGAGTGTCTATACGCGGCGGGAAAGACTACAGCTATTCAAATGAATGCTATAATGTTCCCCGCCCGTATTAACCAAGTGGCGGCGGCAGCGGTGATGTGGCGTAGCGTCGGCGGCGGGGGAGTATTCTATTTTGGTATCGGGGGTATTTGCGGGAGTACGAGTACTCCCGCAAATACTCGGAATCGGTCCCGATACCGATACTAGTATCGGTATTGGGACAACCCTACTGTATATAGCTGGTTGCTAAGGAGGGGGCTGGGAAGATGGCTGATGCATCCTTAACAACCGATGAGTCATCAGCTGTCAGCGGGCTTCCCGCTGAATGTAAAAAAAAAAGAATTGTCAGCTAAGAAAAAAAAATTGTGAAAAAAAAAACAGCGTGGGGTCCCCCCCTCCCAGGTCCATACCAGGCCCTTGGGTGTAGTGTTAAAAAATACAGTAGACAGTTTTTGACAAGTCTTTCAATAAAAATATCTTCTTCTTCTTCTCCGCTTCTTCCTCCGGTCTTCCTCCATCTTCTCCCACATCTTCATCCACAGGTCTTCTCCCCTGTCCGTGTTCATCCGATCCGATCCGCCAGACGGAAGAAAAATAGGATTTTCTACCGTCCGAAAAATCGGATCATTGCGGAGGCAGGTGATTACGGGTGTCAGCGGATGGTCATCCGCTGACACCCGCAATCACATAGGGACCAATGTATGTCCCATTTTCATCCGCAACGGATGGATGAAAATGCAGACATACGGTCCGCACGTCTGAAAGGGGCCTGAGTCTGGTGGTATTTTGGTTTGGTAGGCATGTTTCGGTTCCACTCCTGTATTTCTTTTTTTTATCCAGTGCTCTTTTATGCCAGACCAACTATAGGTAGGGGCGGGTTTGGGTTACCACATGCCCCCTATCTATTGATTAGCACGCCTGTGCTCCTTATTAGGAGGCTTTAAAATCATAGCTAAGACTGCAGCACACAGAGTGCCTTGACGTTGGCCTGCAGCTTAAACAGGTATTTGCAAATACACGCAACTAAACCTCTGTTTTCATTTACATACAGTTAGACAGATTAAATTGGTTTAGTGCTTTTTTGGTTGGCAACTTTGAGCCTGGCTACTATGGAAACATTTTTTATATTCCATATATATACTTAATCGCATACTGCTAAAAACGCATCTCATTCAAAGACCCAACTCTCCTCCCTTTTTTATACATTTACAGTGATGGATGCCTCATTTAAAGTCCCAACCCTATCCCCCCTTTTAACACCCCTATAACTGAGATCCTCCAGCCGAGTCATAATTGAGGTCCTCCATCCTTCATAACCGAGGCTCTCCATGAGGTCTTCCAACCCTTATAACTGAGATTCTCCATCCCGAGTCATAACTGAGGTCCTCCAACCCCTATAACTGAGGTCCTCCAACCCCTATAACTGAGGTCCTCCATCCCGCATGTAACGGTCACCACCGTTTGCGACCTTCCATCCCATCCACGACAGCTCATCTGACACTCCAACCGTCCAACAGACATCAGACATCCCAGAATAACGAGACTTGCTCCATTACTGGTTTCAAAATGAAGACAACTTTAATGGTTTCTTCTCAGCTTATATACAGTACAAGGCATGGAAGTATTCAAAGGGACAATGAAATCTCCACCCCCCTAATCACACACTAAGGCTAATTACTAAACATTCCTTCATTAACAGCATAACAAACAAAACATCATCACACAATGATCTCCTTCCAATCCACATCCCCAGACAGACGTTCTGTCTCCGACAAGTACATTCCACACATAAACAGTATTTAGCATACATAATTAGAGGTCTGGAAGAAGACCTGGATTAACACCTTTAAAGAAGGACAATGGAATGTCTTCCAGGCCCTGACTCAATTAGCATGTCACTAGTCAGGGCTAATCATAGAACTGAGTCATAGAATATTCTTTGCAGGCATTAAGGAATATACTGTAAATCGCTGTCCACGCCAAAACAATCCAACATGTGTACCCCATCTCCTGGCTCAATCTGTGCCCAAAAGTGACTCCTGTTACATGGCTCCCTCCTTGTGGAACACTCCGGCAGACCCGGCTTGATCCTTTTCGGGTCAACTTGGGGATGTACGGAACTAGGAGGCCGGGATGACGTCTGTTTATTACACCGCATAACTGAGGTCCTCCAGCCCCCATAACTGAGGTCCTCCATCCCGAGTCATAACTGAGGTCCTCCAACCCCTAAAACTGAGGTCCACCAACCCCTATAACTGAGGTCCTCCATCCCTCATTAATGAGGTCCTCCAGCCCCCATAACTGAGGTCCTCCATCCCGAGTCATAACTGAGGTCCTCTAACCCCTATAACTGAGGTCCTCCATGAGGTCTTCCAACCCTTATAACTGAGATCCTCCAGCCCCATAACTGAGGTCCTCTATCCCGAGTGATAACTGAGGTCCTCCAACCTGAGTCATAACTGAGGTCCTCCAACCTGAGTCATAACTGAGGTCCTCCATCCTGAGTCATAACTGAGGTCCTCCATCCCCCATAACTGAGGTCCTCCATCCCCCATAACTGAGGTCCTTGATCCCCCATAACTGAGAAGATTCTCAAGCCCCCATAACTGAGGTCCTCCATCCCCATAACTGAGATGCTCCATCCCCCATAACTGAGAAGATTCTCAAGCCCCCATTACTGAGGTCCTCCAACGCCCTTCCCCCTCCTAAAAACAAGAAAAAAGCTGATAAAGTAATCTGTATCATCTAAAGGCTTCTCTGTGCTCCGAATTCTGCTTCTGGTGTAGCAATGAGATGCTCGTGAGACAACAACACAAGTGAATACGTTCGGCATACATTTTTCTTTGATGGATCGGATTGCTGTGGCTCGCTATAAACTCGCATCAATGTAACAACTTATAAGATTCAAATATCACTATCTTTCCATTTGAAAGAAGCATTACACTATTTCTAGTATGGCTTTGAAGAGGAGCAGATGGCGTCCGGCCCCAAGGTGATCCGGGAGAGCGGAGCCGGAGATGGAACAACTGGATGGTGAATGCCGCTGACATCTGGGCGGCTTGACAGTTTCTGGGAATCCGTACAAAAATTCTTAAGGGCAGTCAACATTCTTAGGGGGCCTTTGGCCTTTTTTTTTTCTTAGCAAATCCTGTATCTGTAGTGATTAAAGAGACCCTGTCACCAAAAATGCCGGTGAAAGCACAGAAAACATGCGTGGTGACCTGCTGAAAAAAAAGAGATTATTCTGCGAAGAGTTAATTCCCTAGCCCAGCCCCTCCCCCCATGTAAGTCTTAGCCCTTTCCTACGTACACTTGTCTGATTACGGATTCCTTCTAATAGGAATAAAAGTGGCACCAATTTTTTTTTAAAGAACAGTGTAAAAAATGTAAATAAAAGGTAAAATAAATAAGAAAAAAAAATGAAAAACGCTCCCCGTCCCGCCGAGGTCGCGCGCAGAAGCGAACGCAAACGTGAGCTACGCCCGCATATGAAAACGGTGTTCAAACCGCACATGTGAGGTGTCGCCGCGATCATTACAGCGAGAGCAATAATTCTAGCTCTAGACCTCCTCTGTAACTCAAAACATGCAACCTGTAGAATTTTTTAAACGTCGCCTTCGGAGAATTTTAAGGGTAAAAGCTTGTCGCCATTCCACGACTGTGCGCAATTTTTAAAGCGTGACATGTTGGGTATCAATTTACTCGGCGTAACATTATCTTTCACAATTTAAAAAAAAAATTGGGCTAACTTTACTGTTGTCTTATTTTTTTATTCAAAAATGTTTATTTTTTCCAAAAAAAGTGCACTTGTAAGACCGCTGTGTCATCAGTGCCACCCATAAGTGTCCATCAGTGTCACCTATCAGTGCCCATCTGTGCCACCTATCAGTGACACCCATAAGTACCCATCCATGCCACCCATAAGTGCCCATTAGTGCCGCCTATGAGTGCCCATCAGTGCCGCATACCAGTGCCACCTATCAGTGCCCATCAGTGCTGCCTATCAGTGCCCATCCGTGCCACCTATCAGTGCCCATCATCATTTCCCATCAGTGCCACCTCATTGGTGTCACCTTATCAGTGCCCGTCAGTGCAGCCATATCAGTGCCCGTCATTGAAGAAGAAAACATACTTATTTACAAAAAATGTAAACAGAAACAAAGAAAAACTCTTTGGCCCAGATTCAGAGAGCAATTGCGCCTGCGTAACCATAGTTACGCAGCGCAATTGCTTACTTGCGCCGGCGTAACGAATGCTCCTGATTCAGGAACCTCGTTACGCCGACTGCAGCCTAAGATATGCGTGGCATAAGGCTCTTATGCCAGTCATATCTTAGGCTGCATTCTTGCGATGGGCGCTAGGTGGCGTTCCCGTTGTGCTCAGCGTATAGTATGCAAATTGCATACTAACGCCAATTCACAACGTTACGCGAGCCCTGCGTACGCAGTTATCGTCGTTTGCGTACGGCGGTTTTCGCATAAGGCTGCCCCTGCTATTAGCAGGGGCAGCCAATGTTACGAATACCCGTCGTTCCCGCGTTGCGAAATTTGAATTTTACGTAGTTTGCGTAAGTGATTCGTGAATGGCGCTGGACGCCATTCACGTTCACTTTGAAGAAAATGACGTCCTTGCGACGTCATTTGCCGCAATGCACGTCGGGAAAGTTTCCCGATGGAGCATGCGCTCTATGATCGGCGCGGGAACGCGCCTAATTTAAATGATTCCTGCCCCCTACGGGATCATTTAAATTGCGCGCGCTTACGCCGGGCATTTTGCCGGAGCGCACATGCAATTTAGGGAGCTACTGCTCCGTGAATCGCGGGTAGCGCAGAAAATTTGCGGGGGCGCAGGGCAAAAACGGTGCCCTGCGCCTACATAAAAAAAGCGCATATCTTACTGAATCTACCCCTTTATATTTTTCGAAATTTTCAGGCTATTTTTTATTTGTTTGCGCAAAAACTAAAAATTGCAGAGGTGATCAAATACCACCAAAAGAAAGCTCTATTTGTTGGAACAAAATGTGTTTGGGTACAGTGTAGCATGACCGCGTAATTGTCATTCAAATTGCGACAGCCCTGAAAGCTGAAAATTGGCCTGGGCAGGAAGGGGGTGTAAGTGCCGGTATTGAAGTGGTTAAAGGCCCCCCCTCGCGATGGGAGTAAACGGCCCTGAGATCAGTGGGAACGCCCCACCTGAGGGAAAGGCCCTGGGCTCGAAGGAAAAGGGCCCGTCACCAATAGAAAGCGATCTGGGACCGATGAAAAAGGCCCCCGGCGGTCAGGGCCGCCATCAGGAATTATGGGGCCCCTTACACAGCTTCAGGCATGGGCCCTCTGGAGCAGAGAACCGTGGGGGGGGTGCTGCCGCCATAAATTGAGAAGCGGGGGGGGGCCTTTACACAAAAAAAAAGAAATAAAGAAAAAAATATATAAAAAAAGGGGGGTAGCCATCCGGGGCCCTGGGGACCTCTGACCTCTGGGCCCTTTAATAAAAATAAAAAATATATATAAAAAAATATATATTTTTTTTTTTAAAAAGGGGGTTGCCATCTGGGGCCCTGGGGACCTCTGGGCCCTTTAATAATATATATATATATATAAATGTGTGTGTGTGTGTATATATATATATATATATATATATATATATATATATATATATATATATATATATATATATAAAGAAATTGCAAAAAAGGGGGGTTGCCATCCAGGACCTCTGGGCCCTTTAATGAAAATGAAAAAAAGAAACCTCTGGGCCCTTTAATAATAATAAAAAAAAAAAATATATATATATATATATATATATATATATATATCAAATTAAAAATAAACATTTATGAAAAAAAGGGGGGTTGCCATCCAGGGCCCTGGGGACCTCAGTGCCCTTTAATAATAATAAAAAAAAAAAAAATATATATATATATATATATATATATATATAAACAAAAATAAAAAAATAAACATTTATTAAAAAAAAGGGTGGGTTTGCCACACATGGGGCCCTGGGGACCTCTGAGCCCTTTAATTATATATATATATATATATATATATATATATATATATATAAAGACAAAAAAATATACATATAAAAAAATATATATAAAAAAAATATTTTTTTTTTATAAAAAAAGGGGGGTTGCCATCCGGGGCCCTGGGGACCTCTGGGCCCTTTAATAATAATAACAATAATAATAATAATAATATTATATATATATGGGGACCTCCGGACCTCTAAAAAAAAAAATGGCTCTTTATTAAAAAATAAAATAAAAATATATATAAAAAATATTTTTTTTTATAAAAAATAAATAAAAAAAGGGGGGTTGCCATCCGGGGCCTCCGGGCCCCTGGGGACCTCCGGACCTCTAAAAAAAAAAAATTGCCCTAAAAGGGGGTTGCCATCCGGGCCCCTGGGGACCTCCGGGCCCCTTACAGGTGTAATGCCTGTACCCCCCTGATGGCGGCCCTGCCGGCGGTCATGGGGGCTCTTCGTGATTTCTTGCATCAGGGCCCTGAAGGTTCTAGCCGTGTCCCTGAGCATTCTTGGCAAAGTTTCCATAAACATTCCGCAGTCTTCTGTGCATGTCGGAACAGCCTGCACCCCCTCCTTCCCCAGGAACTCAATAACGGGACGTTGTGCAGCTTGGAATCCATTATTTACCTTCAATATATATATATTGGCCTAGTAAGACTATTTGTAAACCCCACTGCATTACAATGAATCCTAATGTACACAGCACAAAGCAATATATCTTCTGACCACAGGAGAAAGTCATAACATTTCTATTGTGTTGGAAAGCTCTTCGGGAACCTTCAATTCATCTCAGCAGGTAAAGCAGAAATAAACAAAGTCGTTTTGCTTCACCACAGATGTGCATGGGTAAAACTTGTCCAAGAGATTGTTGGTTTCTGAATGCCTTTGGCATACTCCTTTTTTTCCCTCTTTTCTATCAGGAGCTGCATGGCCTTTTCCGACCTCCTGGGTGGCCTTTTTTCCCGACCTCCCTGGATAACTTTTTTCAAACTAACTGGATGGTCTTTTCCAACCCAACTGGATGGCCTTTTCCAAACCAACTGGATGGCCTTTTCCAACCCAACTGGATGGCCTTTTCCAACCCAACTGGATGGCTTTTTCCGACCTCCCTGGATGACTTTTTTCAAACCAACTGGATGGTCTTTTCCAACCCAACTGGATGGCCTTTTCCAACCCAACTGGATGGCCTTTTCCAAATCAACTGGATGGCTTTTTCCAACCCAACTGGATGGCCTTTTCCAACCTCCCTGGGTGGCCTTTTCCAACCCAACTGGATGGCCTTTTCCAACCTCCCTGGGTGGCCTTTTCCAACCCAACTGGATGGCCTTTTCCAACCCAACCGGATGGCCTTTTTCAACCCAAATGGATGGCCTTTTCCAACTCAACTGCATGGCCTTTTCCGACCTCCTGGATGGCCTTTTCCGACCTCCCTGGATGACTTTTTGGCTTTATTTAAACCCAACCGGATGGCCTTTTCCAACCCAACTGGATGGCCTTTCCCAACCCAACTGGATGGCCTTTTCCAACCTCCCTGGGTGGCCTTTTCCAACCCATCCGGATGGCCTTTTCCAACCCAACTGGATGGCCTTTTCCAACCCAACTGGATGGCCTTTTCCAACCCAACTGGATGGCCTTTCCCAACCCAACCCAACTGGATGGCCTTTTCCAACCCAACTGGATGACTTTTTTTTTAACCCAATTGGATGGCTTTTTGTAACCCAACTGAATGGCCTTTTCCAACCCAACCGGATGGCCTTTTCCAACCCAACTGAATGGCCTTTTCCAACCTCCCTGGGTGGCCTTTTCCAACTCAACTGGATGGCCTTTTCCATCTCAACTAGATGTCTTTTTCCAACCCAACTGGATGGCCTTTTCCAACTCAACTGCATTGCCTTTCCCAACCCAACTGGATGGCCTTTTCCAACCCAACTGGATGGATTTTTCCAACCCAACTGGGTGACCTTTTCCAAACCAACTGGATTGCCTTTTCCAACCCAACTAGATGTCCTTTTCCAACCCCCCTGGATGGCTTTTTCCAACCCAACTGGATGGCCTACAGTTCCAGTGCCCAAAGGAACGATAGACAATTCCTCAAAAATACTTTACATGGTGCAATAATCTCATCTTGCATATTGGCAAACATGGCAAACGTTCTTTTGAAACCCGAAATAAATTTTCCCAAATTCATTGTCACAAGATATCCCCAGAAAACCCCTCCAGCTATAAAGTGCCATCGGAACATCCAAGAAAACCACCGCGCAGGGGGAGCTGATCCAATCGCCAAAATAGTTTTGACAGTTCTGCTAATTATCATCTCCAGCGACACTCCCGGATAATTATCTTGTGACTACAGACAATTTCATTATTATTTCTTTTTTTTTTTTTTATGGGACGATTGAAATAAAAGTAAATTTTATAATAGAATCTACATAAACACCACCTGCCAGGGCTGTTTAACTGCTTTAAACGCAAAAGGCTTACAGCATTATGGAGCCCAAGTCTCATTAACAAAGCGTAATTAAGACCTGAAATTTAAGTCAGGGATTTACCTAATGGTGAAAATCGAATGAAATTCTGTAAAAAGATAAAATGTCATAACTTTTTTTGATCTAAAAAGAAAATTATGCAAATTATATTGATCCTTACGTTCTCGATTTTGCACAGAAGGACGCGGAAAGACGAAATTTTGATTTTCAATTTTGGAAAGGGGATGTTATTTAGGAGCCGGAGAACAGCAAGTGCTAGACATGCACTGACGGAAAAAAAAAATGTTTTTGTTTCATTCGTTTTTTTCACCGTTTTTCAGGTAATTCGTAAATTAGAAAATTAGAAAAATCGTAAATTCATAGATTTGTAAATTCATAAATTTGTAAATTCAAATATTCGGAAATACGAAAATTCAAAAATAAGAAATAAAATCTGAAAATCCAAAAGAAATTAAAATCGGAAAAAACTTGTACAGACTGGGGGAGGACTATTGCAGACTAGAGAGGGACTTGTGCAGACGGGCGGGGGGGGGGGGGTGACTTGTACAGACTGAAGGGGCAAACTTGTGAAGACTGGGGGAGACCTGTACAGACTGGGGATACTTGTACACAATAGGGGTAGACTTGTTGGACTTGTACATACTGGCGGGGGCTTGTGCAGACTGGGGGAGGGGGACTTATGTAGACTGGGGGGCGTATGGGACTGTTGGGATTGTGCAGACGGGGGGGGGGGGGTGGGGGCTTGTGCAGACTGTGGGGGGGCGTAAGGGACTTGTACAGACTGGGGGGAATTGTGCAGACTGGGGGGACTTGTTTTAGACTGGGGGGAGGCTTGTGCAGACTGGGGGAATTGTGCAGGCTGGGAGAGACTTGTGCAGGCTGGGGGTGGGAAATGTGCATAATGGGGGGGGGGGGAACTTGTGCAGACTGAGGGAGGTTCTTGTGCAGACTGGGGGGGGGGCTTGTGCAGACTGTGGGGGAGCGTAAGGGACTTGTACAGACTGGGGGGACTTGTTTTAGACTGGGGGGAGGCTTGTGCAGACTGGGGGACTTATGCGGGCTGGGAGAGACTTGTGCAGGCTGGGGTGGGAAATGTGCAGAATGGGGGGGGGGCTTGTGCAGACTGAGGGAGGTTCTTGTGCAGACTGGGGGGGGACCTGTACAGACTGGGGATACTTGTACAGAATAGGGGTAGACTTGTTGGACTTGTACAGACTGGCTGGGGCTTGTGCAGACTGGGGGGTGAGTTGTGCAGACTGGGGGGGGGGGGACTTGTGCAGACTGGAGGAGACCTGTACAGACTGGGGGGGTAGGCTTGTGGGACTGGGGAAGGACTATTGCAGACTGGAGGGGGGCGACTTTTACAGACTGAGGGTCCTTGTGCAGACTGACGGGGGAAACTTGTGAAGACTGGGGGGGACATGTACAGACTGGGGATACTTATACAGAATAGGGGTAGACTTGTTGGACTTGTACAGACTGGCAGGGGCTTGTGCAGACTGGGGGAGGGGAACTTGTGCAGACTGGGGGGGGGGTGTATGGGACTTGTACAGACTGGAAGGACTTGTGCACACTTGGGGGGGGGGGCTTGTGCAAACTGGGGGACTTGTGCAGGCTGGGAGGGACTTGTGCAGACTGGGGGTGGTAATTGTGCAGAATGGGGGGGGCGGGACTTGTGCAGACTGGGGGGGGGCGTATGGCACTTGTACAGACTGGAAGGACTTGTGCACACTTGGGGGGGGGGGCTTGTGCAAACTGGGGGACTTGTGCAGGCTGGGAGGGACTTGTGCAGACTGGGGGTGGTAATTGTGCAGAATGGGGGGGGGGGGACTTGTGCAGATTGGGGGGTATTTGTGTAGACTGTGGGGGACTTGTGCAGACTGGGGGGAAACTTATTCAGATGAGGGGGGAACACTGAGGGAGGGGGCCTGTGCAGGCTGGGTGGGGGTTTCTGCAGATTGGGGGGGGGGGGACTTGAGCAGACTGGGGGGGAGCTTATGCAGACTGAAGTGGCAGATATAAGGGAGGGGAGGGGACTGGGGGCAGTGGGAGTATCTTGGCACACGGTAAAAGCGGCGGTTGATAGTGAAGGGCCCAGGTCAACTTTTGCACCGGGGGGCCCATAAGCTTCAAGCTACACCTCTGCCTTTTACCTCATTGTTTATTACCTGGATGTGATCAGAAGAGGAAAACAAAACTAAAAATAAAAATTGGTCCAATGAAAGTTATTAAATGATCATGATTTTGGTCATATTTGGAGAAGGAGATCCCCCATAAGAAAGTGAAGTATATCATCGCTCTTATGAGAAGAGGTTGGACCTGCTTTGACTTTAGTCTTCCTTTAAGACAAGCATTGGTTTTATGTAGTTGATGGATGAGGGCACTTTTCATGACTGACACAGTTAAAGTATAAAGTGTCTCAGGGCAGTTTTTCAGTCGGCAGTCTGTGACCCCCCCAAGGTCACTGTTATGTACCCCCTTTGCCCTCGCTCACCTCACACGCCCCCTCCGTACCCCAAAAGCCAGAGAGCTGAGCGAGGAGAATGGAGCTCCGGTATGGAAACTATGACCTTGGGAGGCCACAAGCTGAATGTGAAGAAGGATTATTGCTGTGGCCGATGTTTTCTTATGTTTACCCCAAAGGCACTAAATAGTTTACGCAGAAAGTGCTTTGTAAGGGCACTTATCCTTCACAGGAAATCTATATTTTATTTTAGAGATACATGTGAAAGTAATCAGCTTACTGTAAATAACCTTATCAATGTATAGTAACCTTGTTTCCAGGTAGAGTTTGTATGTACGTTCCATGGTTACTATGAGGACACAAAAGAGCCGCACTGAGATTATTTGATATTACAGTTTTATATCTAATGGTGTGCGAGCTGCTGGTTCAGGGATTTTACCCTTTAGTGCAATTTTTTATTTTAAGTGGCTTATGAAGACAAAGGGCATCCTCTCCCTCTCTCTCCCTCCCCTTCCCCTCTCTGTCTCCCCTACCCCCCCTCTCTACCACTCCCTCTCTCCCCCTTCCCCTCTCCATCTCCCCTCTCTTCCTCCCCCCTCTCCCTCTCCTCCTCTCTCCCTCTCCCCCTCCTCTCTCGCTTTCCATCTCCCCTCTCTTCCTCCCCCCCTCTCTTCCACTCCTTCTCTCCCCCTTCCCCTCTCTGTCTCCCCAACCCCCCCTCTCTTCCCCTCTCTTCCACTCCCTCTCTCCCCCTTCCCCTCTCTTCCACTCCTTCTCTCCCCCTTCCCCTCTCCATCTCCCCTCTCTTCCTCCCCCCTGTCCTCCTCTCTCCCTCTCCCCCTCCTCTCTCTCTTTCCCTCTTCCCTCTCTCCTCCTCTCTCTCTTTCCCTCTCATCTCTCTCTTTCTCGCCCCTCTCTCCCTTTCTCCCCCATCTCTCTCTCTCCCTCTCACACCCTCTCTCTGTCTCTCTCTTTCCCTCTCTCCCTCCTCTCTCTCTCTCGACCCTCTCTTCCCCCTCTCTCCCTTTCTCCCCCCATTCTCCCTCTCCTTCTCTCTCTCCTTCTCTCTCCCCTACCCCCTCCCTTCCACTCCCTCTTTCCCCCTTTCCCTCTCTTCCTCCCCCCTCTCTCTCTCATCCTCTCTCCCTCTCCCCCTCCTCTCTCTTTCCCTCTTCCCTCTCTCCTCCTCTCTCTCTTTCCCTCTCACCTTTCTCTCTCTCGCCCCTCTCTTTCTTCCCCCTCTCTCTCTTTCTCCCCCATCTCTCTCTCCCTCTCACCCCCTCTCTCGGTCTCTCTCTTTCCCTCTCTCTCTCACCCCCCACTCTCTCTCCCCCTTCTCTTTCTTCCCCCTCTCTCCCCCCATCTCTCTCTCTCTTTCTCCCTCTCTCTCTTTCCCTCTCTCTCCCCTCTCGCTCTCCCCTCTCTCTGTCTCTCTCTCTGTCTCTCTCTCCCCTCTCGCTTTCCCCTTTCTCTGTGTCTCTCGTCCCTCTCTCTCTCCCCCCCCTTCTCTCCCTCTTCCCCCTCTCTCTCACCTCTCCCTCTCTCTAGCCCTATCTCTCTTTTTCTCTCTACCTCTCTCTCTCCCCCTCTCCCCATCTCCCCCTCCCTCTCTCTCTCTGCCTCTCTCTCCCCTTCCCCTCTCTTTTCCTCCCCCTCTCTCTTCCTTCCCCTCTCTCCCCCCCTCTCTTTCCCTCTCTCTCCATCACCCCCTCTCTCTCCCTCACCCCCTCTCTCTCTCCTTCTCTCTAGACATGTGCAATACATTTTGGTCCAAGTGTAAATTTGGATGATATTCTGGCTCTTCAGAGATTCAGATGTATCCAAATCTCCAAAAGAAACGGCAACGGATTTCATTGAAATTAATTACATTTATTTGTTTTCTAATGAATTACAAAAATTCAGAAAGATTCAAATTTGGATCGATCGGAAATTATGTGAAGAATAGCTGGTAGTTAAAGAGTGGGGCCGGGAAGCCGGCTACCGTGTCCTTAACAACCGATGACTCATCAGCTGTCAGTGGGCTTCCCAGGCAATATAAAAAAAAAAGTGGGGTACCCCTCTCTAATGCTACCAGGCCCTTTGGATCTGGTGTGGATTTTAAGGGGAACCTCATGGCAAAATAAAAAGAAAAGAAACAGCACAGGGTCACCCCCAAAATCCATACTAGACCCTTACCTGAGCAAGCAGCCCAGTAGGTCAGGGAATGGGAGGAAGAGCGAGCGCCCCCCAAACCTGAACCATACCTGGCCACAAGCCCTCAGCATGGGTGCTTTCGGGTGGGGGGCACAGCTCGCCCCAAAGCACCTTATCCTTGTGTAGATGGGGACAAGGGCCTCTTCCCCACAACATTGGGCAGAGGCTTATCAGAATAATGCAAGCCTCCTTTAACAAGGGGTCCACAAGATCCCACCCCCCATGTGAATGAGTATGGGGTACATAGTACCCCAACCCATTCACAAAAAAAGTGTAAAAAGTGAATAAAGACACAACATGAGTTTTTGACAAGTTCTTTATAAAAAAATGTCCCCCAGTGTAGACCCATCATCAATCACAATGCCCGGCCGGACACGAAAAGCTGGGTTGGTGACATCACAGGGGGTAGGGTCACCTGCTGACATCATCGGGTGACTCCACCCCTTAGCTATTTAAGAAATGTCAGACGGGGAAGTAGGCAGTCGGTAGGAGCGTTCGAGGCCGGAGGGCCTGGTATGGATTGGAGGGATTTGGGGATTTTTTTATTGCCAGCATAAACCTTACACTCATCCATCCTTCGCTCCCCTGGAAAACGGAGCTCCCCAAGGTCCAGTGGTGGACTGTTTCTGGTCCATGGAACCTGCTCTAGGCTTCATGATATCAGAAACAGTCCACAACTCAAGACCACTGGAGCGTGAGGGTGCCGGACCGGTCTTGTGCTGAGAGGATTGGAGGATTAGGTGAGGTGTTTCTGAAAAGTTTGGTGAATGGTTCAATTTCTCAATGGCAACATGGGCAACATGGTCCAGGTGCGCACGGATGCACATGGCTATCCAGAGACACCTCGAGAAGTGCCACCTAGTGTGAAGTACACGTGACCGTTAGGGCCGTAGATAATTATTTTTTCTTGGAGGGGGGGGTTCAGGTCTTTAAAACTCAAAGGGGTAGATTCAGGTAGATTTTACGGCGGCGTATCTCCAGATACGCCGCCGTAATTTCAAATCTGCGCCGGCGTATCATTACGCCGATTCTCAAAGGCAGATACGCTAAAAAAATAGGCTTCCTCCGCCGACGTAACTTGAATGCGGCGGCGTAGAATTGTGTGCAATATTATGTTGGCCGCTAGGGGCGCTTCCGTTGTTTTCGGCAAAGAATATGCAAATTACCTAGATACGCCGATTCACAAACGTACGTACGGCCGGCGCAATTTATTTACGTCGTTTACGTTAGGCTTTTTCGGCCTAAGGTTGCTCCTGCTATTAGGAGGCGCAGCCAATGTTAAGTATGGACGTCGTTCCCGCTTCGAAATTTGAATTTTTTCCGTCGTTTGCGTAAGTCGTTCGCGAATAGGGCTGGACGTAATTTACGTTCACGTCGAAACCAATATGTCATTGCCGCGTACTTGGGAGCAATGCACACTGGGATATGTACACGGACGGCGCATGCGCCGTTCGTAAAACACGTCAATCACGTCAGGTCATCACACATTAGCATAAAACACGCCCCCCCTTCCACATTTGAATTACGCGGGCTTACGCCAGCCCCATTTACGCTACGCCGCCGCAACTTACGGAGCAAGTGCCTTGTGAATACTGCACTTGCTCCTGTAAGTTACGGCGGCGTAGCGTAAATACGATACGCTGCGCCGCCGTAAGAAGAAGCGCAGGTACATGAATCTAGCCCATAGGCATCATTTACACTTTTATGTTGGAGGATGTACAGTAAAAACATGTGACGGCAGAGTGGGGCCGTGAGGCTTTGCAATGAGACCATGCAGTCATTTCATGCTTTTCAGGGGGACCCCTTATTAAACTGACGGGATTGGACACAATAGAAGGGGGGCTGCACTCCAAAACTCTGATTGCTTCTACTGTGCTGATGCTGAGTCTAAACAGCAGGGACACTGTCTGGGCATTTTGCCAGGTTGCTTTGGGGGGGGGGGGGGGGGGGGGGGTTTGAACACCCCTGACCCCCCCCCCCCTTATCTATGCCCCTGCATCAAGGTGAACCCGCTGCGGGCAGTCGAACGTAGTTGGTGTGAGAGGTAGGGTCACAGTGCAATAGAGCAACGAGTGATCATCAAGCTCTGCTACTAATTGGGGAAAACGGTGACACATGAAATGTTGGTGGAAGTGTACGGGACGGAAGCCGTAAGCAGAAAATCTGTTTATGACTTGTTCAAAGGCTTTCGTGAAGGGAAGGAAAAGACTGAGGGTGAGCTACGTTCTGGTTGGTTGCCGACAGGCAGAACCCCTGACATGATCACGCGAGTGCGACAAATGCTGCCACAAGATCAGTTACTGACTCTACCATTGATGGCGGAGGAATTGGCCATTAGCAAGGACACATAGTTATTGTTGACCCCGCGTATTTTAAATTTTTTTACGAACGGCGCATGCGCCGTTCGTGAAAGAATCCCAGTGCGCATGCTCGAAATTCCACCGCAAATCGTCATTGCTTTCGACGTGAACGTAAATTACGTCCAGCCCTATTCGCGAACGACTTACGCAAACAACGTAAAAAATTCAAAATTCA
Organism: Rana temporaria; assembly: GCF_905171775.1. Taxonomy (NCBI): domain Eukaryota; kingdom Metazoa; phylum Chordata; class Amphibia; order Anura; family Ranidae; genus Rana; species Rana temporaria. The sequence goes on along the minus strand of NC_053492.1, from coordinate 479,011,316 downwards.
ACACGGGAACGACGTCCATACTTAACATTGCGTACGCCTCACGTACGTTTGTGAATCGGCGTATCTAGGTCATTTGCATATTCTACGCCGAAAACGACGGAAGTGCCACCTAGCGGCCAGCGTAAATATGCACCCTAAGATACGACGGCGTCGCGCATATTCACGCGTATTCGTGCGTTTGCAAACAGCGTTGTCCGACGTTTTGGAACTTCATTGTTTTTTATTTTAGCCAATAGGAAAAATGATCATCACTTTCATCATTTGTTGCTATGTTTGTAGATTTTTTTTATCTTCTTCCTGGGTGAATGTTCTATTTCACAGAACAGATTTGATCGACAAAATGCCCGTAGAAACGCTCGTTGTCGCGCTAGACGCTTGAATCAAGCGTTTCCATTAGTTTCTATGGGAATACAAACGTTCAAAAACGCCCAAATCAACCCGATTTGTCCAGAACTTGTTTGAGCTTCAGGCGTTCGGCTTCAGGCGTTTGGGAGTGGAGATGTGAACCATCTCCATAGGGATTTGGGTTTTTATGCCCTCTAGCGTTTTATAGCTTCAGGCTTCAGGCGACAAAACGCTCAGGTGTGAATGCAGCCTTAGAGCCTATGGGCTAGATTCAGCAAGAATTTACGCCGGCGTATCTATAGATACGCCGCGTAAATTCAGAGGGCCAGATTCAGATAGAGATACGACGGCGTATCTCCTGATACGCCGTCGTATCTCTAAATTCCGTCGGTCGGTTCTATGCGACTGATTCATAGAATCAGGTTACGCATAGATCTCCCTAAGATCCACCAGGTGTAAGTGACTTACACCGTCGGATCTTAGGCTGCAATCTCACGCTGGCCGCTAGGTGGCGCTTCTGTTTGTATACGCGACGAATGGGCAAATGACGACCGCCCGGCGCTTTTTTTTTACGTCGTTTGCGTTCGGCTTTTTTCCGGCGTATAGTTACCCCTGCTATATGCGGCGTATCCTATGTTAAGTATGGCTGTCATTCCCAGGTCGAATTTTAAATTTTTTACGTCGTTTGCGTAAGTCGGTCGCGAATACGGATGGACGTAATTTACGTTCACGTCGAAACCAATGACGCCCTAGCGACGTCATTTGGAGCAATGCACGCTGGGAAATTTAGCGGACGGCGCATGCGCAGTTCGTTCGGCGCAGGGACGCGCCTGATTTAGATTCTACACTCCCCCTAGCCGCGGAATTTGAATTCCGCCGGGGGATTTGCGATACACCGCCGCAACTTTAGAGGCAAGTGCTTTCTGAATACAGCACTTGCCTCAAAAACTTGAGCCGGCGGATCGTAAATCAGATCTGAATCTAGCCCAAAGCTGCGCCGGCGTATCTTCTTTCTGTATTCAGAAAGCAAGATACGCCAAAATTAGGCTAAGATCCGACTGGCGTAAGTCTCTTACGCCGTCGTATCTTAGGGTGCATATTTACGCTGGTGCTTCCGTTGTTTTCGGCGTAGAATATGCAAATGACCTAGATACGCCGATTCACAAACGTACGTGCGCCCGGTGGAATTTTTTACGACATTTGCGTAAGGCTTTTTCCGGCGTAACGTTGCTCCTGCTTCTATGAGGCGTACGCAATGTTAAGTATGGACGTCGTTCCCGCGTCAAATTTTGATTTTTTTTTACGTCGTTTGCGTAAGTCGTTCGCGAATAGGGCTGGACATAATTTACGTTCACGTCGAAAGAAATGACGATTTGCGGCGCAATTTAGAGCATGCGCACTGGGATTCTTTCACGAACGGCGCATGCCGTAAAATACGCGGGGTCAACAATAATTTAAATAAAACACGCCCACATCATCCCCATTTGAATTAGGCGGGCTTACGCCGGCCCACATACGTTACGCCGCCGTAACTTAGGGCGCAAGTTCTTTATGAATACGGAACTTGCGCCCTAATTTACGGCGGCGTTACGCCCGCACTAATCTACGCAGGGCTATCTGAATCTAGCCCTATGGCTCTAATTAGGTGCATCAAAAGAACAGAAAAGGGGCCGGACACCTGAATAGGGGGTGTCAGCAGTGACCATAAATAGATTCATGCAATGCATGAATCTGTCTATAGGGATAAGAGCGGTGCCAGGAGAGAGGGGGCGGCGCTCCTGCGCCCTTTATGGACGCACCGCTGATGGGCTTCAGTATTATATTACAGTAGGTGAACCCGATTTTGTGTCAATCTCGCTCTCTTTCTCGGCGAGATTGAGCACCTACGAGCCCCATCGCGGGAGCCAGCGCCGAGCTGGCTTGCCGCGATGGAGACAGAGCCGTCATAGAAGCGACGGGAGATCCGACTTGGATTCCCGCCAATTCTACACGTGTGCGGCGTTTGTTATGAATCCTGAGGGGGAAGTCCCCGCCGGATTTTAAATAAAAATTCGGCATGGGTCCCCCCCTCAGGAGCATACCGGGCCCTTAGGTCTGTTATGGGTTGTAAGGAGAGCCCCCCTACGCCGAAAAAAACGGCGTAGGGGGTTCCCCTACAATCCATACCAGACCCGTATCCAAAGCACGCTACCCGGCCAGCCAGGAAGGGAGTGGGGACGAGCGAGCGCCCCCCCCCCCTCCTGAGCCGTACCAGGCTGCATGCCCTCAACATGGGGGGGGTTGGGTGCTCTGGGGCAGGGGGGCGCACTGCGGCCCCCCCACCTCAGAGCACCCTGTCCCCATGTTGATGAGGACAGGGCCCCTTCCCGACAACCCTGGCCGTTGGTTGTCGGGGTATGCGGGCGGGAGGCTTATCGGAATCTGGGAGCCCCCTTTAATAAGGGGGCCCCCAGATACCGGCCCCCCACCCTAAGTGAATGAGTATGGGGTACATCGTACCCCTACCCATTCACCTGCAAGAAAAGTGGTAAAAACACAAATAAACCACACAGTGTATTAAAATATTTTATTAGTCTGCTCCGGAGGCCGCCCCCTGTCTTCTTTATTAGCTCTTTTACCAGGGGGGGCTTCTTCTTTGACGTCTTCGGGTGGGTGGGGGCCGCCGTCTGGTTCTCTTCCACCGCCGGGGGGGGGGGTGGCTTTTAAAAAAGCCCCCACCCCCCCGGCGGGTTTCCTCCGGCGTCTTCGGCGGGGCTCTTCTTCTTCCGCTATCCCGACGGGTCTTCTCAACTCTCCGGGGTTCTCCTTCTGTCTTCGCCGCTCTCCGTTGTTGACTCGGCGCACCCCGGTTCTTCGTCTCGCTGTCCGGTGTCTTCTTCCGTTCTGTACGTCTTCTCCTTCCGTGCTGTGATGAGTTCTTCTTCCGTGCTGTGACGTCATGTTCTTCACTTCTCTCCTTCTCCCGATGTTGACTCGCCGGTCCTCCTCGCTGAAATGACGGGTGCGCGGGTGCATCGGACCTATATAGGCCTCACAGTCCCATCATGCTCTGTACCTACCCATGTGATACCTACCACGTGGTAGGTATCACATGGGTAGGTACAGAGCATGATGGGACTGTGAGGCCTATATAGGTCCGATGCAAGGCGCGCATCCGTCATTTCAGCGAGGAGGACCGGCGAGTCAACATCGGGAGAAGAAGAGAAGTGAAGAACATGACGTCACAGCGCGGAAGAAGACGTACAGCACGGAAGAAGGGACCGGACTGCGAGACGAAGAACCGGGGTGCGACGAGTCAACAGCGGAGAGCGGCGAGACCCCCCGGATAGCGGAGAAGACCCGTCGGGATAGCGGAAGAAGAAGAGCCCCGCCGAAGACGCCGGAGGAAACCCGCCGGGGGGGTGGGGGCTTTTTTAAAAGCCACCCCCCCCCCCGGCGGTGGAAGAGAACCAGACGGCGGCCCCCACCCACCCGAAGACGTCAAAGAAGAAGCCCCCCTGGTAAAAGAGCTAATAAAGAAGACAGGGGGCGGCCTCCGGAGCAGACTAATAAAATATTTTAATACACTGTGTGGTTTATTTGTGTTTTTACCACTTTTCTTGCAGGTGAATGGGTAGGGGTACGATGTACCCCATACTCATTCACTTAGGGTGGGGGGCCGGTATCTGGGGGCCCCCTTATTAAAGGGGGCTCCCAGATTCCGATAAGCCTCCCGCCCGCATACCCCGACAACCAACGGCCAGGGTTGTCGGGAAGGGGCCCTGTCCTCATCAACATGGGGACAGGGTTCTCTGAGGTGGGGGGGCCGCAGTGCGCCCCCCTGCCCCAGAGCACCCAACCCCCCCCATGTTGAGGGCATGCAGCCTGGTACGGCTCAGGAGGGGGGGGGGCGCTCGCTCGTCCCCACTCCCTTCCTGGCTGGCCGGGTAGCGTGCTTTGGATACGGGTCTGGTATGGATTGTAGGGGAACCCCCTACGCCGTTTTTTTCGGCGTAGGGGGGCTCTCCTTACAACCCATAACAGACCTAAGGGCCCGGTATGCTCCTGAGGGGGGGACCCATGCCGAATTTTTATTTAAAATCCGGCGGGGACTTCCCCCTCAGGATTCATAACAAACGCCGCACACGTGTAGAATTGGCGGGAATCCAAGTCGGATCTCCCGTCGCTTCTATGACGCGCTTGCTGGGATGTGCTGTCACTATTCCAGTGAGTGTGAGATGTCGGCGAGATCTCGGCACCCTGTCGCCGAGTATCAGCGCGACGCTGTCGTGCTAAAAGCACAATATCACAAACACCTACTGTAGTTTGCGGGTTCCTTTCCTATTTTCTGTACTGTGACATTTACCTCTTTCTTTATCTTTTAATCGGCACAAACTAAGAAAAAAAACCCCTCTAATTTCCTTTGCTATGGAATAGTCCGACGTCTATATTTTTGATCCGTAATCTAACTCCAGTAATAAGAACCAAGTGTTAGGCCCCTTTCAGACGGACGGCTGTTTTGCCGCAGCTAAAAGCATTATATTTTGCTGGAATTCAAGACTCCAGGCACAGCGATTAGCTGCATTTGTACGGTGCTTTTAGCTGCGGTTGCGTTAAGCCGCGGCACGATATTGAACGGGGATCCGACTTGGATCCCTGCCAATACCGCGCACTGCGTTTGGTATGAATCTTGAGGGGTACTCCACGCCAAATTTCAAATAAAAAACTGGCATGGGTTCCCCCTACAGGAGCATACCAGGCCCCGGCGTGGGGTTCCCCCCAAAATCCATGCCAGACCCGTATCCGAGCAGCAGCCCGGCCGGTCAGCAAAGGGTTGGGAACGAGCGAGCGCCCCCCCCCTCCTTAACCATGCCAGGCCGCATGCCCTCAACATGGGGGGATAGGTGCTTTGGGGCAGGGGGGCGCCCTGTGGTGCCCCCACCCTAAAGCACCTTTCCCTATGTTGATGAGGACAGGGCCTCTTCCCGACAACCCTGGCCGTTGGTTGTCAGGGTCTGCGGGAGGGGAGCTTATCGGAATCCGGGAGCCTCCTTTAATAAGGGGGCCCCCAGATCCTGGCCCCCCACCCGGTCGTACCCCTAGCCATTCACCTGGTGGGAAAAAAAATAAAAAAACACACACACTACACAGGGTTTTTAAAGTAATTTATTAGTTAGCTCTGGGGCACCCCCTCTCTTCTTTAGCTCTTTTACGAGGGGGGGCTGCTTCTTCGATGTCTTCTTTGGGGGGGGGGGGTGTCGGTCTTCACAGCCGTCTGGTTCTCTTCCGCCGGGGGGGGGGCGCTTTCTTCTTTAGCTCTTTTACAGCGAACCCCCCTCCCGGGCTTCTTCAATGTCTTCGGCGGGGGGGGGGGATGTGTCGGTCTTCACCGCCGTCTGGTTCTCTTCTGCGGGGGGGGGGCACTTTCTTCTTTAGCTCTTTTACAGCGGCCCCCCTCCCGGGCTTCTGTCGCCTTCTTCTTCTTCGATGTTGAAACGTCGCTTCTTCCCGCTGTAATGCCGTGTGCGCGGCTCGGACCGATTTATATAGGCCTCTTATGACGTCACAGTCCCATCATGCTCCGGGTGCACGTCTTTTTATGTTTTCCTGAAAGGACGAGCCAAGAAAACTTATTTTTTTCTTTCTTTATTCAGATTTTTTTTTTAAAGAACCTGACAGTAACTGCAGGATAAATGAGACATCTATTACTTTTACACTTTCTAATATAATGTGGAAATTGGCAATTTTTGTAGCGTGGATCTTATTCATCTTCTTTACTTTCTATATGCAAATTTGTAACGTACAGTAATAATGTCACACTGACTTTTGCCTGGTGCGGCTGGGAAGGGTGGGGGGTGGCGGGATTGGTTGGGGGGGGGGGGAGGCGATGGAGATGTCACAGTAACTGAAAATGTCATCTGTGATTATTCTAAAACTTTTCACCGCACAAAAGCGTTACAAAGTATACCGCTGTTTTCTTGGCCATGACCCGTGTTGTATTGATTAAGATTATTTATCAAGTAGAAAGATAAAGGAAGGATGGAATATTAAGTCTGTCCTCCTCTATTGTCCTCACAACCCCAATTCCCGAAGACAGAAACAAACGGGAAACCGATACATTTTGTAACAATGAATATATTGTGAGAGGAGCTCCGGGAGATAAATGCCAATTGAAGTTTAAAGCGGTAGTTCACCCTCCTTCACCCCATTATTCCATTACTTTCGGCATCGTAGCGCGAGCTACGGTATGCCGGTCTTAAATTTTTAAACCCCGTACTCACTGTGCTATTGTTGATTGAAGAATCCGACTCCCGCGGGGAATGGGCGTGCCTATGGAGAGGGAGGATGATTGACGGCCGGCTCTGGCACGTCACGCTCCCCGAAGACAGCCGGAGTAGGTCTCGGCTATTCACAGCGCCTGCGCACAGGCTATGCGCAGGCGCCGTGAATAGCCAAGCCTATTTCGGCTATTTCCGGAGAAGCGTGACGTGCCAGGGCCGGCCGTCAATCACCTTCTCTCACCAGAGGAACGCCCATTCCCCGGATTCTTCAATCAACGATACCGCAGTGAGTACGGGCATAAAAAATGTAAGACCGGCATACCGTAGCTCGCGCTACGATGCCGAATTTAATTGTCTAATAAAAAAAAACTTTTTTTTTTTTTTTTTACAGGGCGAACCCCCGCTTTAATGTTGGTAATTGTAAAGTTCTGCAGTTGGGAGATAGAAAGTATGATACATGCAAATACATGATTGGATTATAGATTCTAGGGGGAGTACAATGGGGGGGAGGGGGGGCAATGAATGAGAAGGGTCTGAGTGTCCTGCTGGTAGATCATAATGCTATCTGTTATAAGAGCGGGATGCACTTGCTCTCCTGTGGCTCAGAGTCACGCTCCTATGCGCAATCCCGGATTGCATTCTGCAGAGGCCCCTAGGCAGTCGGATCCTTGGGGCTCCCGATATCAATATTGATACCCACCTCCAGGGCCGGCCTTACCATTGGGCTTGACTGGGCAGTTGTGGATGAAGAGGTAAGAAGTCCGTCCAGTGGTAGAACCCCCCCACTCAACAACTACGATCGCCAACCCCCCGCTCAGCTCCTGTGATGGTGCCGCTCCCCCCCCCCGCTCAGCTACTGTGATCATGCTGTGCTGTGCCCTCCTAATCATGCTGTGCCCCCCTTAGCTATTGAGATCGTGCCGCGGCCCCCCGCTCAACAACTAACTCTCATCGCCTCCCCCCGCTCAACAATGATTGAACCCCCCCCGCCCGCTCAACAACTGATCGTCGTCGGTCAGCGGCACCCCCCCGCTCAACAACTGTGATTGCGCTCAGTCCCCCCCACTCAACAACTTCAATCCCCCCCGCTTCTCAGATCCAGGGGGCCCCTTCAATCAACACTCAAGCCCAGGGGCCCCCACCACCCTAAGTCCTGCCCTGCCCACCTCCATACCGGCCCTATTCTGGCACTTCTCTCCTACATGTACGAATCATCATTCTTTTGCTAGAAAATTACTCAAAACCCCAAACATTATATATATATATATATATATATATATATATATATAGATATATATATATTTTTAGCAGACACCCTAGGAAATAAAATGGCGGACATTGCAACTTTTTATCTCGCACGGTATTTACGCAATAATTTTTCAAACGCCTTTTAAAAAAAAAAAAAATGGTTTCATCAATTAAAAAATAACAAAACAGTAAAGTTAGCCCGATTTGTTTGTAAAATATGAAAGATAACGTTACGCCAAGTAAATAGATACCCAACATGTCACGCTTTGAAATTGCGCACGCTCATGGAATTGCGCCAAACTTCGTTACCTAAAAATCTCCATAGGCGACGCTTTGAAAATGTTCAGAGGTTACCAGTTTAGAGTTACAGAGGGGGTCAAGGGCTAGAATTATCGCTCTCGCTCTAACGCACGCGGCGAAACCTCACATATGTGGTTTGAATGGCGTTTACTTACGTGGGCGGGACTTACGTGTGCGTTCGCTTCTGGGCGCGAGCTACCGGGGACAGAGGCGTTTTAAAACCATTTTTTCTATTTTACTTTTTTTTTTTTTTTTTTTTTTTTTTTGATCACTTTTATTCCTATTACAAAGAATGTAAGCATCTCTTGTAATAGGAAAGGTGTGTGACAGGTCCTCTTTATGGAGGAACGAACGATCTTCAGTTATTCACACTCCATAGTCAGGAGGAAAGTTTGGGATTATTTTTGTTCTCTTCTGTCTCCATATTTCACACCGATTGCATTTTTACAATGTGTGTCTTTGCCACAGGCGGGAACTTTAATTCTATCACTGATATAGCTGGCCTAATTAGAAGTATAATGTGACGCTATCATTCATTTTATTTAACAAGTCGACATCTGCTGCCGTTCACCGCCGCTTTCATTGTTTTTCAATATCACCTTCACCGGAGACTGTATACCGTGATGGCGTCAGGCCGTGACTGCGTATTTATAATTTGTCTTCAATTTTTCCTGCATTTCCTGTATTTTCATAGCTCAGGAGAATTGAGTAATTAACCACTTAAGCCCCGGACCTTTAGGCAGCTAAAGGACCTGGCCAGTTTTTGCGATTTAACAGACAATTGCGCGGTCGTGCGACGTGGCTCCCAAACAAAATTGGCGTCTTTTTCCCCCCACAAATAGAGATTTCTTTTGGTGGTATTTGATCGCCTCTGCGGTTTTTATTTTTTGCGCTATAAACAAAAATAGAGCGAAAATTTTGAAAAAAAATCAACATTTTTTACTTTTTTCTATAATAAATATCCCCCAAAAATATATATAAAAAATAATTTTCCTCAGTTTAGGCCGATACGTATTCTTCTACATATTGTTGGTAAAAAAAATCACAATAAGCGTTTATCAATTGGTTTGCGCAAAATTTATAGCGTTTACAAAATAGGGGATAGTTTTATTGCATTTTTATTATTTTTTTTACTACTAATGGCGGTGATCAGCGATTTTTTTCGTGACTGCGACATAATGGCGGACACTTCGGACAATTTTGACACATTTTCGGGACCAAAAAATGCATTCAAATGCACTGATTACTGTGAAAATGTCAATTGCAGTTTGGGAGTTAAGCACTAGGGGGCGCTGAAGGGGTTAAGTGTGACCTCATTTGTGTTTATAACTGTAGGAGGGTGTGGCTGTAGGTGTGATGTCATTGATTGTGTTACCCTATAAAAGGGAACACACGATCGATGACGGCGCCACAGTGAAGAACGGGGAAGGTTTGTTTACACAGAGCTCTCCCCGATCTTCAGCTCCGGGGACTGATCGCGGGACTTCAACGGCGATCGGGTCCCGTGGTCACGGAGCTTCGGACCGGCTGGGCACTTAAAGAGGACGTACAGGTATGTGCTTGTGCCCAGCCGTGCCATTCTGCCGACGTATATGTGCAGGAGGCGGTCCTTAAGTGGTTAAACTCAAACTAGACTCCACTGGTCCCGGGATAATTGCTTCTTCAGGCTGGCAGGCTGCAATACACTATTATGACCAGCTTGTTCCTGAGGCGCTACCAACACACCCAGCTTTGTACTTTTTAGCTTTGGCAGGCTGAATTAACCCCTTACCAACCGGGTCACATATAGTGTAGGTGCACAGTCCCCGGTTGTTCCACCAAAGCAGTACCAGAGCTGTCCTGGACAATCTCGAGCTCCAACACACAGAAACTTCCTTGGACAACCCTGTGGCTCTGCTTTTGGTTCTTGTGACGGGAGGGCCCGTGGAACTCAGAATCCCTTGGAAAGGTTGGGAAACCATTGGTTCTGCTCCCTATGCACCTCTTGGGCCAGATTCACAAAGAGATACGACGGTGTATTATCTCCTGATATCTCCTGATCCTCCATCGTATCTCTGACTTACACTGGTCCTATCTATGCGCCTGGTTCATAGAATCACATACGCATAGATAGGGCTAGATCCGACAGTGTTACAATGTGTTAGGCCCCGTACACACGAGAGGATCTATTCGCTGGAATTGATCTGCGGATCAGTTCCAGCGGATAGATCCGCTGGTGTGTACATCCCAGCGGATCTTTTTCCGCAGATTTTTTTCTGCCCGACCGATTTCCAGCAGATAAAAATTTCTTAGCATGCCAAGAAATCTATTCGCTGGAATCGGCTTCAGCGGATCGATCCGGTGGTCTGTACAGACTCACCGGATCGATCCGTCCGATTCCCTCCCTCGCATGTGTCGTAATGATTCGACGCATGCGTGGGTATCCTTATATGACAGCGACGGCGCGACTCGTCATCGCGAAGGGATTTCGGCGCGGATTTCGATCCGATGGTGAGTACACTCCATCGGATCCAAATCCGGGGAAATCCTCGAGAGGATTTATCCGCGGATACGGTCCGGCGGACCGTATCCGCGGATCAATCCTCTCGTCTGTACCCGGCATCACACTGTCGGATCTTTTTTTCAATTTAAAAATGGCGCCGGGGGCGTTCCCGCTGATTTACGATAAATAATATGTAAATCAGCGAGATACGCAAATTCACGAACGTACGCGGACCCGTCGCAGTGTTCTTACGTCGTTTCCGTAGCGGTTTTCCCGTCGTATACTTACCCCTTCTTTTATCAGGCGCAGCCAATGTTAAGTATAGCTGGCGTTCCCGCATCGAATTTGAATTTTCCAACGTCGTTTGCATACGCCGATTCACGAACACGCGCGTCGCAAGTCCCGCTCACGTCAAAACCACTGATGTCCTAGTGACGTCAGTGGGAGCAATGCATGCCGGGAAATTCCCTGGACGGCGCATGCGCATTTTTTTTTTTTTCATATTTATATATTTATTTTTCTTTTTGTTTAGGATCAGAATTATTCAAAATTAACATTACATTTAGTCTGTTCATAACTTAAACATAAAGTTACACATATATATTTCTCCTCGCAACTTCTAATTCGTGGCTAATCCTCTCCGGGAGTCCACGGAGTCCTGGTTTATGCTCCCTTCTGATCCTTAATCCTTCTATATTCCCTACCCCCTTCACACCCCCGCCCGTTTGTTCCACACATCTAAAGCATCTCCAAAACAGAAACAAACAAAACAACAAAAAAAAAAAGAAGAGAAAAAAAAAAAAAAAAAAAGGGAGAAGGGGGGAACCCCCCCCCCTTCTAAATTCCTATCTCCTCTCGTCCTACATCGGGGCTCACTCCCATATGTTTCATTCATATCCCTCTTATCCCTTTCCGGTCGGCTAGGCTCCCCCTTCAACTCCCTACTCCTCCATTAACCTCTTCCCTTCTTCCGTTTTTATAAACTGGTTCCATTCTGTCCATGTTTCCACATATCGCTCTCTTTTGTTTTTAGAAAAAAGGATTAAGTCCTCCATGGCTCCAATCTCTCTGACTCTATTAAGCCATCTTGCAATAGATGGTGGTCTACTATCTCTCCACTGAAGTGTTATTCCCATCCTAGCCGCATTTATCAGATGCCGTAGTATCGACTTTTTATATTCTCCTACTGGGATTTGTGAGCTATGAAGTAAAAATAGGGCTGGATCGTCCGGAATCTGGAACGTCGTAAATTTTTGAGCTATTCTCCGCACTTCCTTCCAATAACCTTGGACCTTTACACAGGCCCAAAAGATGTGCAGCAAGGTACCCTGCTCCATTCCACATCTCCAGCAGTACTCTGAATTCTCTCTAGACAGTTTATGTAACTTTACTGGAGTATAATACCATTGGGACAGTAATTTATAGTTACATTCCTGTGTCCGTGTAGAGATTGAGGAGTTTAATGCTAGATACACTACATGACTCCGTTGGGTCTGTGTAAAGCTCCTCCCTAGGTCTCTTTCCCATTTGATAATTCCTGGTAGCTCCACATCTTCCTGAGGGGAGTTTAATATTTTGTACATTTTTGAACTCACTCGCTGTATTGGCTCCTCTTCCTCACAATATTTTTCAAATTTTGTTAACTGTCGCCTATATTCAGACGGTTTTCCTAGAGATCTTAAAAAATGTCTGATTTGTAATGCTTGCCAGATACTCAGCTCATAACCACCTCCTATCTTCGTCAGCTTTTCGATTGATGGCCAGTTATCTGTTTGCAAAAAATGGGATACCTGTACCTTACCCCTCTCAGTTAGTTTGTTAAATATTGCTCCCACCGTCCCTGGTGCAAATCCTGGATTTCCTAGTACAGGGAAAATGGGAGAAAGATTTGAAGAAAATTTTGGGTTCTTACATATTTTAGCTGCAATAGATAATGTTGACCCAATTATGGGGTGTTTCTTCATCTTACTTGGCAGTAATTTGTAACACCAGGGAGCTCGACGTAATGCTATTGAACAGGACTGCTGTTCTACTTCCACCCATCTTTTGTATTGTCTACTCCTACACCAATCTATCAGTCTCGTCAGATGGGCTGCCTGATAATATTTAGCTATATCTGGGACTGCCATCCCTCCAAAACTCTTGGGCAGTCTCAACACCTCTTTTTTTATCCTTGGCTTCTTCCCAGCCCAAATAAACCTCATCAGAAGTGAGTCCAGCTGCCGAAGAAATGTCGGGGGTATTTTAATTGGTAAGGTCTGGAACAGATACGTAATTTTTGGAAGTATACTCATTTTAACTATATTGTTTCTACCAAACCATGAGTGTAGCCCATGTTGCCATTTCTCCAGCAGCCTTCTTATTGAGCTACAAAGGGGTAAGAAATTTATTTTAAAAGTTTCTTGTATGTTTGCTGGAATTAGAGTGCCCAAAAACTTTAGCTCGGCCTTCCATTTGAATCTAAAATTTTGTTGCAAGATTTTCTGCATCTTAGATGGGACTGCCACACACATTGCTTCCGATTTTGCCTGATTTATTTTAAGATTAGTAAATTCGCTAAATTTTGTGATTTCTTTGATCAGATTGGGAAGAGAAACATGTGGATTAGATATGGCAAACATCAGGTCGTCAGCGAATGCAATTATCTTATGGCTGCCCTCACCTATTTGAATACCCTGTATGTCTGGGTTTTGACGAATTTTATTTAGTAATGGTTCTAGAGATAGTACATAGAGTAACGGGGACAGGGGGCATCCCTGCCGCGTTCCATTGGTAATTGGGAATGTCTTAGAGAAGATCCCGTTAACTCTCACCGCAGCACGTGGGTCTGTATATACACTTCTAATCCATCTCATCATATTCTCCCCCAGGCCCACGTTTTGCAGCACAGAGAACAGGTACTTCCATCCCACTCTATCAAAGGCCTTCTCGGCATCAGTATTTAGGAACACGGCAGGGATATCCCCCGCTATAGCTCCTTGAACCAAGTTAAGGGCCCTTATCGTACCATCTCTTGCCTCTCTCGTGGGAACAAATCCTACTTGGTCCATGTCTATCAGCTCAGGAAGCCACACCTGTAACCGACTCGCCAGAATCTTCGTGAACAGTTTTAGGTCAGAGTTCAATAACGAGATCGGCCTATAACTGCTGCACTCCGCCGGGTCCTTCCCCTCCTTGGGGATCACTGTAATATGGGCTAATAAAGCCTCCGGCGGAAATGCAGCAGACCGGCCCATCTCGTTAAACACCCCCGCCATCCTACTTCCCAGTACTGATATAAATTCTTTATAGTATCTCATTGTGTAGCCATCTGGTCCCGGCGCTTTCCCCTCTTTCATAGATTTTAGCGTTACTTCTAGTTCCTCGACTGAGATTGGGGTATCCAGACTGGCCTGGGCAATTGATGAAAGCCTGGTCAGGTCAATTGTTGAGAGGAATTCATCTATCTCTGATTGGGCTACTGATGTCTGGGGCAAATTATACAGATTCGAATAATATTTCCCAAACTCCTCCGCTATTTCTTTTGGGTACTTTTTTAATTGCCCCTCCTTCCCCTTAATCTATGGGATATACGTTAGTTGGTTCTTCTCTTTCAATTTCCCAGCTAATAGTTTACTGCACTTATCCCCAAATTCATAGTTTATTTTCTTTCCCCTTTGTATCTTTGCTTTGGCCTTGTACCGTAAAATTTCTGAAATCTGCCTCCTCAGATGACTCAATTCTCTACCTATTTGTGGGGACTGTATTCGTTTATGCTGAAGTTCCAGTTTCTGGATTTCTGCTAATAGATTTTTCACCTGTTGCTCACGTTTCTTTTTTATTTTCGATCCGTGTCTAATCAACACTCCCCTGATTACCACCTTGTGGGCCTCCCAAATCATCCCTGGGTTGCTCCCTGGTGTATCATTCAATTTAAAATATTCTGCGATTTCCCGAGCCACATCCTCCCTCACCTCTTCATCCTGTAAAAGACTCTCATTAAGTCGCCACCTCCTATCTTGAGTCATCTCTGCTCCAGATAATGAAATACAGAGACTCACCGGGGCATGGTCTGACCACGTTATGCTACCTATAGTTACTTCGGTCACAGATGAGATCAAGTAATGGGGAATCATGAACATATCAATTCTGGAATATGACTGGTGTGGATTGGAGTAGAAAGCGTAATCTCTCTCCTCTCCGTGCATCACCCTCCATATATCTACCAGCTGGGCCTCGTATAACTTCTCCAAGACACCCCGTCTGACCCCTTCTGGGGCAGATGACGTCCCCCCGGAGCAATCAATCTTCGGGCTCAAAGGTATATTGAAGTCTCCTCCTAGAATTATTTTACCTTCCGCGACTGCCATCAGCTTCTTAATAGCCTTCCTCAGAAACACATCCTGTTGTTTGTTTGGTAAATACACCGTCGCCAGGGTCACCTCTTGATTTTCCGCATGATAAGTAAATGGGTAATGCTTACTCTGTAGTATCGGGAGCCCTCCCGACCTGAAATGCGTTTCCTGGATATAAACTATATCGGTTGCCGTGCGCCACATATCGCTCAGCAACATCCTGCGTTTTTCGGGGGTGTTAAGTCCCCTAGCGTTTAGGGAGGTTATTTTTATCCCCTCCATCTACCGAATAGACGAGAAGAGATGGGATTATAAAAAAATAAATAAATAAATAAAAAAAAAAAAAAAAAAGGGAGAAAAGAAGGAAAAGGAAAAAATAAATAAATAAATAAGTTTTGGGGTGTGAACCCTGTTCCCGCTCACTCACACTACCCTCGTTACTCTCCCTCCCCCACCCTCCCTTCTATGTCTCACTCAGAGAGCGTCCCCACTTTTGACCCCCGTCCCAAATTGGTCAGTGAGTAAAATCCTAATCCTGGGGCTGACCCAATTCCGGCAGAGCACTCTATCTAGTTCTTCCAGATAGGATATAGTGTAAATAAAAAGGAAAAATACTTGACAATTCTCCAGAAGAACAAAAAGAACGAAAAAAAAAAATATATTAAAATAAATAAGGCTATATGTTACAGCCTACCCCTCCCCCCTCCCCCTCCGTTTTATTAGTTACCTATGAATTCCTCTCGGTCTCCTTCCCATCCTGATTCTTCACCTCCCCTCATCCGTTCCCCCCATCTCTACCCCTATCTCCCCTGTCCCCCCTATTACTTTACCTCAGTCCCCCCCCCCCCCCACCTCTCCTCCACCCATACCCATCCCATTAATCTCCCCCATTTCCCTTTTCATTCTTAATGCATTCTACCTTCTTAACCCTCCTCCCCCCTTCCCCCCCCCCCTCGTGGTGTCCTCCCCCCTCCTTGCCCACTTATCTTTAAACATTATACAACATATTGTTCTATGCTCTTATACTACTCCACTCTTTAAATGTTCCAGGAGGTGTGAGAGAGTGGCCGAGGGCTCCCCCGCCCCTCTCCCTCCACCTCTCCCACCCCTCCCCAGTGCAAAGTGACAAGTGACATCTTTATATTCATAACATTATTCATAATATTACCGTGCTTATATTTCTTCTATTGCCCTAGTCTGGCCCCTAGGATCTATTACATTGTGCTCCTGCCCTCTCCAAAAAAAAGGGGGCAGGCAAAAAACAAAAAAGGAAGCATATACACAAAAAGAAAAAAAAAAAAGAAAAAAAAGAAAAAAAAAAACATAAAACTTAAGTGTCCATCTGATCTTATGATCTTAAAATTCTGTGATCATATCCGTGTATCACTCTTGTGTATCCTCTGTGATAATACATTTACCGTGTATTTATACATATATATACCTAATTACCCAATATTCAGTTCAAATATATTATAAAAGAAAAGAAAAAAAAAAAAAAAAAAGGAAAACCATCCCCACTGAAATGTGATCAACGAGCATATCTTAAGTCTGCATAACCAAATGTTCAAAGACTATAGTTATTCGTGGGTCACCCCAGAGGATGCCCACTTCCAATGCGGTAAGGGGCACGAGGGAGCCCTCAAGGGGCCGCGGGGTTGGGGGCAAACATCTAGGTGCTGGGAGCACTCACTCTACTTCACATTAATCGTCCAGCATGGTCTAACGCACATCCTCCTACGAGCCAGGAGGAAAATAATCCCTCAGAAGAGGGGGATAAAAAAAAAAAAAAAAAGAAGGGTATAAGGGAAGGAGAGGGAGGGGGTAAGAAGGGCCAAGGGGAAAACAAAAAAGAAAGAGATTGTATGGAGGGACAGAGGTAGAAAAAAAAGAGAAAAAAAAAGAGAAGAGAGAAAGGGGGACTGTTAAAGCACCATGGGCATAGTCCCAACCATCATTCATCTGCTAATTCCTCTATTAATCTCGGGCACCGTCCCACTGTAAGATGAAGGGTAACCATCTCCTATGAGGTGGCCACTAAGTTCTCTTGACCCTTTTCTAGTCTCTCAGGCCTTCTTATTCCTGGCAGGTTCCCTATTGGCTTGTTCCGTCTTGGTAATTGCTGTAGCCAATTTGGGACTTCTATAGCATCCATCTCCATGAATTTAAACATTTCGGGTAACTCCCTAGGCTGTTGCAGGTGGAATGTCTGTGTGTTCCTCTTGATTATAACTGCTATGGGATATCCCCATCGATAAGTCCCACCTGCTTGTTTAATTTTATCTAGTACCAGGCGTAACATAGACCTTCTTTGGAGGGTGGCTCGGGAGAGGTCTGGCAATATCTGAATCCGGGATCCTTCATATAGGATTCCTCCTGCCTCCCATGCCTTACGGCTCACCAGTTCTTTATGTGAGAGATGGAAAAAGCAGCCAATCACATCCCTTGGTCTGTTTGGGTCTAATGATGGGGGGCCCAGTGCTCTATGTAGCCGCTCAAAATCCAAAGGGTGGGAGAGGGATGTTCCCACTAATTGGTGACATATTGATTCTATGTACTGCTGCAGCGACTCTTTCCCAACTGTTTCAGGTACCCCCCTAAACCTCAGATTCTTGCGCCTACTTCAATCTTCAATTTCTTCCATTTTTAGCTGTATAAGATCTACTTGTAGTGATTGTATGCTCTGGGTTTGTTCTAATTTCGCCACCCGTTTTTCCAACATACCCCCCTCCAGTTCAACATTAGTCAACTTATCTGTCAGGAGTTGCACTTCCACTTGAACTGACTCCAATTCTCTCCGGTGGGATTCCTCCATCCGCAGCACCAGGGCCTCCATCTCTGCCCGTGTGGGGAGTGCGAGTATATCTGCTCGCGTTGGCAGGGTTTGAAGTAGTTCCTTCAATGACCCCAGCTCTGGACCTTGCCCTCCGTGCTGTAATTCCATCCTGAGCTGCCGCCGATCCTCGGGACACGGGCTGCAAGCTCCCTCCGCTCCTGTTACACCAACTGCAGCGACCGCAGCTGAGGGGGACTCTCCTCGCTCCTCCGTCTCAGTGTGTACAGACACTGCCGCACCGCTCACTTCCGCACTCCCACGTGACTCCGACGCGCGAATCCAGTTCGCCACAGCTCTTGTCTGAGGGAAGTACTGCTGTATCTCCGCCTGGACACGGGCTCTAGTGAGTCTCCCCTCCTCCTTCTTCATCCCCAGTGCGCCGCTTAGATCTCGGAAACTGCCTCGTAACACACCCTTCCACTCTGTCGGGTAGGGAACACAATTTTAGACCATAGTTTGTCCGTCCATTTTCATATGCAATCCGGAGGGGGATGGAGGTCAGAGGAGCTCTGGAACTAGCGTGCTCTCTACTCCGCCATCATTAGGCCCGGTGCATGCGCATTTAAATCGGCGCAGGAACGCACCTGATTTAAATAGTACACTCCCCTAGCCGCGGAATTAGAATTCCGCCGGGGGATTTAGGATCCGCCGTCGCAAGTTTGGAGGTAAGTGGTTTGTGAATTAGCCACTTGCCTCCTAAACTTGCGGGAGCGGATCTTAATTCACGTAGATCGAGCGGATCTATAGATCCGCTGCGCTACGTGAATCTGGCCCTTTATGTCTAAGTCACCCTGTGTCCATCCTGGGGCACAGGGTGACTGAGAAAATATGTCTTGGATTACTTAAAATGGGACAGTAATATTTATCCACAATATCTCCCAGGATAGATGTAAAGACTATTCTTGGTGTGTTTGATTCTCAACTCAACGGGCCGGATTCAGATAGATTCGTCTATCTGCCGGCGTAGCGTATGTCAGATACGTTACGCTGCTGTAACTTTGGGCGCAAGTTCCGTATGCAGAAAGAACTTGCGCCCTTAGTTACGGCGGGCGTAACGTATGTGAGGCGGCGTAAGCCCACCAAATTCAAATGGGGATGTTGCGGGCGTGTTTTATTTAAATTTGAGATGACCCCGCGTTTTTGACGGTTTTTTTTAACTGCGCAGTGTGCATTGCTCCAAAGTACGCCGCAAGGACGTATTGGACGTATTGGATTCGACGTGAACATAAATGACGTACAGCCGTATTCGCGAACGACTTACGCAAACGACGTAAAATTTTCAAAACTCGGCGCGGGAACGACGGCCATACTTAACATTAGCTACGCCTCATATAGCAGGGGTAACTATACGCCGAAAAAAGCCTAACGTAAACGAAATGTAAAAAAATGCGCCGGCGGGACGTACGTTTCTGAATCGGCGTAAATACCTCATTAGCATATTCCTCGCGGAACTATATGGAAGCGCCACCTAGCGGCCAGCGTAAATATGCAGCCTAAAATACGACGGTGTAAGACACTTACGGCAGTCGGATCTTAGGGAAATCTATGCGTAACTGATTCTCTGAATCGGGCGCATAGATACGACCGGCCGGACTCAGAGATACGATGACGTATCTTGTATCTGAATCTGGGCCATTATGTTTGTTGAGAGAGCCAATCACATTGGCCTCTGTACAATGTACATTTAACCCCTTCCTCGCCCCCTAGTGTTAACCCCTTCCCTGCCAGTCACATTTATACAGTAACAGTGCATATTTATAGCACTGATCGCTGTATAAATGTGAATGGTCCCAAAAATGTGTCAAAAGTGTCCGATGTGTCCGCCGTAATGTTGCAGTCCCAATAAAAATCGCAGATCGCCGCCATTACTAGTAAAAAAATAAAAATAAAAATAAATCATAATTATGTCCCCTATTTTGTTTTGCGCAAACCAGTCACTATACGCTTATTGCGATATTTTTTTCCTACCAAAAATATGTAGAAGAATACGTATCGGCCCCTAAACTGAGAAAAAATATATTTAAAAAATAAATAAAAATTGGGATATTTATTATAGCAAAAATTTAAAAATATTGGCCCAGATTCAGGTAGATTCGCGCAATATTTGCGTGGGCAAAGAGCAAAATTTTTTCTCTGCGCCCACGCAAATATTGCGCTTTGCCCGCGATTCACGGAGCAGTTGCTCCGTAAATTGCGCGGGCGATATGCTAAACAGCCGGGCGTAAGGCTGCCTAATGTAAATGATCCCGCCGGGGGCGGGAATCGTTTAAATTAGGCGCGCTCCCGCGCCGAGCGAACAGCGCATGCTCCGTCGGGAAACTTTCCCGACGTGCATTGCGGCAAATGACGTCGCAAGGACGTCATTTGCTTCTAAGTGAACGTGAATGGCGTCCAGCGCCATTCACGGTTCACTTACGTAAACGACGTGAAATTTAAATTTCACGAGCGGGAAGCGCAGCTATACTTTAGCATTGGTTGCCCCTGCTATTAGCAGGAGCAGCCTTATGCTAAAGTCGCCGTACGGAAACTCCGTACCTTGCGTGCGCAGGGCCCGCGCAACTTTTGTGAATCGGTGGTAGTATGCAATTTGCATACTATACGCCGATCACAATGGCCGCGCCCCCTAGCGGCCAACGCAAGAATGCAGCCTGGGATATGAAGGCATAAGGAGGCTTATGTCTGTCACATCCTAGGCTGCAGTCGGTGTAACGAGGTTCCTGAATCAGGAGCACTCGTTACACCGGAGCAAGTAAGCACTTGCGCCGCGCAACCTATGGTTGCGCGGGCGCAAGTGCTTCTTGAATCTGGCCCATTGTTTTTTTTTTAAACTGTCGCTCTTTTTTTGTTTATAGTGCAAAAAATAAAAACCGCAGAGGCGATCAAATACCACCAAAAGAAAGCTCTATTTGTGGGGAAAAAACGACGTCACTTTTGTTTGGGTGCCAAGCCACGCGACCGCGCAAATGTCAGTTAAAGCGATGCAGTGCCGGAAGCTGAAATTTCACCTGGGCAGGAAGGGGGTATATGTGCCCAGTAAGCAAGTGGTTAACCACTTCACCAAGATGGACATCATATGGCGTCCTGGGAGGAAGGTGGCTTATACACTCAATCACTTCTGCGGGTGGCGTAAGGGGGTCTCCCCCTTCCCCATCGGCCCTGCCACTTTCCTAGGCTCTCCGATTGTGGAGCCCAGGACCACTCTGACCGGTGACATATGTTGCTTTACAGAGAGAGAGAGAGAGAAACTGACGTTGTCCCTCTAACCACTTAAGACCCGGACCTTTATGCAGGTAAAGGACCCGGACAGTTTTTGCAAATTCGGCACTGCGTCGCTTTAACTGACAATTGCGCGGTCGTGCGACGTGGCTCCCAAACATAATTGGCGTCCTTTTTTCCCCACAAATAGAGATTTCTTTTGGTGGTATTTGATCGCCTCTGCGGTTTTTATTTTTTAAAAATACAATTTATAGCGTTTACAAAATAGGAGATAGTTTTATTGCATTTTTATGAAAAAAAAAAGTTTTTTACTACTAATGGCGGCGATCAGTGTTTTTATTTCGTGACTGCTACATTATGGCGGACACTTCGGACAATTCTGACACATTTTTGGGACCATTGTCATTTTCACAGTAAAAAGTGCTATAAAAATGCATTGTTTACTGTGAAAATGACAATTGCCGTTTGGGAGTTAACCACTAGGGGGCGCTGAAGGGGTTATGTGTGACCTCATGTGTTTTTCTAACTGTAGGGGGGCGGGGCTGGACGTGTGATGTCATTGATCGTGTTTCCCTATATCAGGGAACAGACGATCAATGAAGCTGCCGCTGTGAAGAACGGGGAAGTCGTGTTTACACTCACCTCTCCCCGATCTTCAGCTCCGGGGACCGACCGCGGGACTCCAGCGGGGATCAGGTCTGCGGGTCCTGCTGCCGCGTTTTCACTGAGCTTCGGACCGGGTCGCGGGTGGGCACTTAAAGACAGGTACGTGCTTGTGCCCAGCCGTGCCATTCTGCCGACGTATATCTGCAGGAGGCGGTCCTTAAGTGGTTTAAGGGGTTGTAAAGGTAATTTTATTCCCCTAAATAGCTTCCTTTCCCTCAGTGCAGTCCTCCTTCACTTACCTCATCCTTCCATTTTGCTTGTAAATGTCCTTATTTCTTCTGAGAAATCCTCACTTCCTGTTCTTCTGTCTGTAACTCCACACCGTAATGCGAGGCTTTCTCCCTGGTGTGGAGTGTCAAACTTGGCCCCTCCCTTGAACTACAGGAGAGTCAGGAAGCTCTCTACGCTGCAGAAAGGGAAAGGAGCTGTGGGTTAGTGGGCGTGTCTGCCGCAGCGCCGCCTCCCTTGGCTTAGTTTCATTCACTAAAGGGGTTTGTCTGAGAACGTTGCTCGTAAATTCAGCAAAAACTGAAATGCACATGCGCGATGCCGCTAAGCCTAATGGGATATGTAGTTCCCGTCTGGCCGTGACGTCGCCGTAATGCACGCGCACCTTTTCACATTTTGCACATTTATTGCGCTTATCACCCCATTCACCAATGCACGCGCACCACAAACTAGGAAATACAGGAGAGAAACAAGAGAGGAAGTCAGGAGGATGATATACAAGCAATATTTTCTCAGGTATTTACCGTATTTATCGGCGTATACCGCGCACTTTTTTTCCTCTTAAAATCAGGGGAAAATCGTGGGTGCGCGATATACGCCGATCCCCGCTGTCTCCTACATTGTCCGAGCCGAGTGTACTGCACACTCGGCTAGGCTCGGCCACGCTCGTCTCCGCCCGCAGCCACGCGAGAGGAGCCGAGTGCGCAGGAAAACCGGCTCTGCACAGCGCGCCAAATTCAAACACACAACGCTGCAACCCCGGGCAAGGTGCGGATGGACACCTCCAAAGCCACAGACGGACACCCACAAGGCTCGACGGACAAGGCCGCCGATGGACGCCGGGCAAGACATCCAAAATGTAAGTTTTTTTTCCCTAAACTTCCCTTCTCAGCTTGGGGTGTGCGCTATACTCCGGCGCGCGGGATATGCTGATAAATACGGTAACTAATTTTAATAAAAGTGATAACATTATTCTTTATCAGTACCTAACAGACATCGATTACAAGTTATACATTTTTTACCTTAATAATCCCTTTAAGAGCCATGGGCGAAAGTGACGTTTTGACGTTGCTTCTGCCCTGCAATGGTATGGAGACGGGTGGGGGGGCCCTTCTTCCCCTCAAAGGACGCGATCGTCTCCGCCGCTGTCGATGGCTCCAGTAAGCGATGGAGGGCAACAGAGCGTGGTGGGAGGGGGGTTGGGGGCCTCTCCCACTGCCGATAAAAGTGATCTCGCGGCTAATCCGCCGTAAAGACCACTTTTATCGGAAATCGGACCGCCCGCTGAAGAAAAGGAAAAAGTTAGCTGCCGCCATAACAACGATATTCCACTTCAAACAGCCGCCGTATAATGACGGCGGGCAGTTGGCGAGTGGTTAACCACTTAAGGACCGCCTCCTGCACATATACGTCGGCAGAATGGCACGTTTGGGCACAAGCATGTACAGGTACGTCCTCTTTAAGTGCCCAGCCGTGGGTCCGAAGCTCCGTGACCGCGGCCGCGGGACTCGCGGACCCGATCGCCGATGGAGTCCCGCGATCGGTCCCCGGAGCTGAAAAACGGGGAGAGCTGCGTGTAAACAAACCTTCCCCGTTCTTCACCACGGCGCCGTCATTGATTGTGTGTTCCCTTATATAGGGAACACACAATCAATGACGTCACACGTACAGCCCCGCCCCCTACAGTTAGAAACA
The DNA here is from genome assembly GCF_905171775.1 of Rana temporaria. Taxonomy (NCBI): domain Eukaryota; kingdom Metazoa; phylum Chordata; class Amphibia; order Anura; family Ranidae; genus Rana; species Rana temporaria. The sequence goes on along the minus strand of NC_053492.1, from coordinate 478,987,709 downwards.
CCAATGAGGTCACACTTAACCCCTTCAGTGCCCTCTTGTGGTTAACTCCCAAACTGCAATTGTCATTTCCACAGTAATCAGTGCATTTTAAATAATTTTTTTATAAAAATGCAATAAAACTATCCCCTATTTTGTAAACGCTATACATTTTGCGCAAACCAATCGATAAACGCTTAACCAAAAATAGGTAGAAGAATACGCATCGGCCTAAACTGAGGAATTTTTTTATTTTTTTATATTTTTGGGGGATATTTATTATAGCAAAAAGTAAAAAATGTGAATTTATTTCAAAATTGTCGCTCTATTTTTGTTTATAGCGCAAAAAAATAAAAACCGCAGAGGTGATCAAATACCACCAAAAGGAATCTCCATTTGTGGGAAAAAAGGACGCCAATTTTGTTTGGGAGCCACGTCGCACGACCGCGCAATTGTCAGTTAAAACGACGCAGAGCCGAATCGCAAAACCTGGCCGGGTCCTTCACCTGCCTAAAGGTCCGGGTCTTAAGTGGTTAATGCACAAAAATAAATAATACCCATCCTGGATCTATAAGAAAAAGTTTGAAACGTCCAGTAAATCTGATAATTACAAACTCGGCGCTCCAGGGGGCGTTGTGTACGGATTTCTCCGCATTATCCTTCATATTCCGCACTCTTCCTGAGGATTTCTGTTTTAACGTCTCAGCATCTTTGCGGGTGAATTTCCTCCTGGAAGACGTTTCCCGCCGTCTCCCCGTCAGCAGATTTCTCTGGTTTTATCTCTGCTGTGAAAGTCAATAAAACGTTACTGTGTTGTGGAAATGTATCAATCTAGAAGTCTAATGTTCCCGGAGTGGAATTAAGGGAAGAGCTGAGAGGCGATTATGACGCCACCTGCCAATAGAGAGATATCGTTATGATGTTACCGCTCTTTCCATCCATCGGCGCGTCACGCGAGAAAATAAAACAAACTCAGCAACCCCCGTCTACAGGAGAGAGCGCCACTGTAAAAGTGCCGGCTAGGAAAAGTCTTCACATTTATAGCGCCTGTGAAGACGAAAAATAAAGCACGTTTTTGGTATCACTCAAATAGGAATGGTGAGAAAAGTGTTACGCATAGGAGCAGGACTGTTCCAAATACTACGCCTGAATGTGCTGTTCTTCTTTTCCATCCCTTTCATCACTTGTTTTTACCCGGCTGGGTAATAAAGAGCACATAAAAATAAATTTCTCGTGGAAATTCCTTTGCTGCTATTTATGCATCCTTCACCCCTAGACAAGAGGAGGGAGCCATGAGGTAAATCTGCCATCGCATTAATTATCAGCGGCTCCTTCGGGGGTGAGCGCTACAGTTGCAATGACCGGCATTTTATTCCCTAGGGTGTCTGCTTAAAAAAAAACAAAACATATATAATGTTTGGGGGTTCTGAGTAATTTTCTAAAATTATGATTTTTACTACGGTTGTCCCGATACCTAAATAGAATACTCCCCCCCCCGCTGCCGCCGCAACGAATGCCGCCGCCGACCCCGTCGCATACCGCAACAACGCCGCCGCCGCATGGGTTAAACAGCGTGCGGGGAATATCACAGCTTTCATTTGAATAGCTGTAGTATTCCCGCTGCGCCGCTTATAGACACTCCCCCTTGCTCGGGATCTGTCCAATCCCGAACAAGGGGGAGTGTCTATACGCGGCGCAGCGGGAATACTACAGCTATTCAAATGAAAGCTGTGATGTTCCCGCACGCTGTTTAACCCATGCGGCGGCGGCATCAAGGTATGGGGGACATGGCTGGATATAGGGGGGACATGGCTGCATATAGGGGGGACATGGCTGGATATAGGGGGGACATGGCTGGATATAGGGGGGACATGGCTGGATATAGGGGGGACATGGCTGCATATAGGGGGGACATGGCTGGATTTATGGGGGACATGGCTGCATATAGGGGGGGCATGGCTGCATATGTGGGGGGACATGGCTGCATATGTGGGGGGACATGGCTGCATATGTGGGGGGACATTGCTGCATATGTGGGGGGACATGGCTGCATATGTGGGGGGACATGGCTGCATATGTGGGGGGACATGGCTGCATATGTGGGGGGACATGGCTGCATTTGTGGGGGGACATGGCTGCATATGTGGGGGGACATGGCTGCATATGTGGGGGGACATGGCTGCATATGTGGGGGGACATGGCTGCATATGTGGGGGGACATGGCTGCATTTGTGGGGGGACATGGCTGCATATGTGGGGGGACATGGCTGCATATGTGGGGGGACATGGCTGTATATGTGGGGGGACATGGCTGCATATGTGGGGGGACATGGCTGCATATGTGGGGGGACATTGCTGCATATGTGGGGGGACATGGCTGCATTTGTGGACACATTTAAAAAAAAGTATCGGTATTCGGTATCAGCAAATACTTGAAAAAAAGTATCGGTACTTGTACTCGGTCCTAAAAAAGTGGTATCGGGACAACCCTAATTTTTACATTAAGGAGAGAAGTACCAGAATAGGCGCGGTAGGGGAGTGGTTTTAAACAGAAAATGGCGTATTATAGACTCGTGGCTCCCGGGAAGACGCGGTTGATGCAAAGATAATTTAGCGCCTGTTGCTTTTTCTCACTAACACTAAAGAACTGTATCTGTTCTGCAACACTTTTCTTTGTTACACATCAGTTGATCGAGGTGCGACGTTCTGCGCTGTCAGGAGTGCGGCGCGCACCCACTAATTAGAATAACCGCGTTTCAGCTTCTGACAAAAGAGAAAAAAAAAAATAGGTAGAAAGCGCGTCTGTTTTCATCTTCGGCTCCTTTCTTTCCTCTGTGACTTTCAAAGAAAGACTCAACGCTAACGGCGAGAATCGGCTCATCATAGAGGAAGGAGAGATTCTTCTATTTGGGATGAAGCAGAGTTATAGACTGTAGATAAACCTCGGGAACAATCAAAGTCCTTCAATCAAAGGGGTTTTCTAACCGCTAACGAGCGGTTCTTTAAAGGTGCCGGAACTTGGCTGGAAGGAACCTCAGAGTGCCAAGAAAAGGTGGAACCGTTCCAAGGGTTGCCGTCTCATCGGAGCCGTGCTTCTAAACCAACCCCCACAAATGGACATAGACTTCCATAGAATGTGGGAAGGGGAAACAGGGGCCTTGGGTGCAAAATGAGTAAGTAGGGATAAGCCTAACCACTTAACCACTTCAGCCCCGGACCAGTGGCGGTGCGTCTATAGAGGGCGCCAAAGCACCGCCTCCTCTGGCTCTCGCACCGCCACTGATATAACATACATTCATGCATTGCATGAATGTATGGTATTGTTGCCGGCTGCCGCTGGTCTATTCAGATGGCCGGAAATTGAGCGCCGGCCACCTGAATAATGGCAGATGGTGCCTATTAGAGCCAGCGGGGGTGCGTTCCTTGGATAAGACTGACAGGCGTCTCAGCTAATCAGGTTCACCGGTTCTGGTTATCGGTAACCTGATTGGCTGAAGCGTCATCGAGGTCAGGAAAAGACATCGAGGGACGTGGAAGGACCAGGAGGATGGGTGACTTCCAGAAAGGTAAGTGCCGGGCGGGGGGCATTTTACAGGGCACAGCGGCGACAATGGGCACAGTGGTGACAATGGGCACAGTGGTGACAATTGGCACAGTGGGGAAACTTTGGCACAGTGGGGACAATTGACACAGTGGGGATAATTGACACAGTGGGGACAATGGGCACAGTGGCGGCAATTAAAGGGCACAGTGACATCAATGGGCACAGTGTTGACAATTAAAGGGCACAGTGGTGACAATTGGCACAGTGGCGACAATTGATGGGCACAGTGGCTGCACTTGATGGCATGGCACAGTGGTGACAATTGGCACAGTGGTGAAAATTGGCACAGTGGTGACAATTGATGGGCACAGTGGCTGCGTTTGATGGCATGGCACAGTGGTGACAATTGATGGCACAGTGGCTGCATTTGATGGGCACAGTGAGGCTGCAATTTTTTTTTTCGTTTGCGCCCCCCCCAAAAACTTTGAGCACCAGCCGCCACTGACCCGGACCATTATGCAGCTAAAGGACCAGGCCCCTTTTTGAGATTCGGCACTGCGTCGCTTTAACTGACAATTGCGCAGTCGTGCAACGTGGCTCCCAAACAAAATTGGCTTCCTTTTTTTCCCCACAAATAGAGCTTTCTTTTGGTGGCATTTGATCACCTCTGCGGCTTTTATTTTTTGCGCTACGATCGGATGGGAGAGCCTGGGAAAGTGCCAGCGCCGATAGGGAAGGGGGAGACCCCTTACGCCACCCGTAGAAGTGATCGAGTGTATAAGCCACCTCCCTCCCAGTACGCCACATGATGTCCATCTGGGTGAAGTGGATAACCACTTGCTTACTGGGCACATATAAGCCCTTCCTGCCCAGGCAAAATTTCAGCTTCCGGCACTGCGTCTCTTTAACTGACAATTGCGCGGTCGTGCGACGTGGCTCCCAAACAAAATTGGCGTCCGTTTTTTTTCCCCACAAATAGAGCTTTCTTTTGGTGGTATTTGATCACCTCTGCGGGTTTTTATTTTTTGCGCTATAAACAAAAATAGAGCGACAATTTTGAAAAAAAATCAATATTTTTTACTTCTTGCTATAATAAATATCCCCAAAAAATATATAAAAAAATATTTTCTTCCTCAGTTTAGGCCGATACGTATTCTTCTACATATTTTCGGTAAAGAAAATCGCAAAGGGCGTTTATTGATCGGTTTGCGCAAAATTTATAGCGTCTACCAAATAGGGGATAGTTTTATTGCATTTTTATTAATAATTTTTTTACTAGTAACGGCGGCGATCAGTGATTTTTATCGTGACTGTGACATTATGGCGCACACATCGGATACTTTTGACACCAGTTTGGGACCATTGTCATTTATACAGCGATCAGTGTTAAAAAATGCACTGATTACTGTATAAATGTCACTGGCAGGGAAGGGGTTAACCAGTAGGTGGCGATGAAGGGGTTAAGTGTGTCCTAGGGATGTGTTCTAACTGTACGGGGGGATGGGCTACATGTGACACAACACTGATCACCGCTCCCAATCACAGGGAGCTGTGATCAGTGTCCTTGTCACTAGGCAGAATGGGGAAATGCCTGGTTTACATCAACATTTTCCCGATCTTCCTCTCCGTGAGACGATCGCGGGAGTTCCGGCGGACATCAAGTCTGCGGGACCCGCAGTCAGACTCACGGAGCTCGCAGCGGGCGTGCGCCCGTAATGCCGCCTCTTAATGGAGACGTGCCTGTACGCCCAGGGCCGGCCCTATGATGGGACCGGGTGGTACCATGGGTACCAGGCGGCACTTTTAGGGGGGCGGCATACTGACGCCCGCCAGCCAGCCCGTTCCGCCTGCTCCGCTGCACTTGAGGAGCGCGGCACCGAGCTGCCTGTGAGGACACTCGCAGAGGGGGGGGGGTGGCAGTCAGCGGGCAGGTGCCACTGCCTGTGAGGAGCCTGGCGCCGCTGCTGTTAGTGGTGACAGGAGCGGGCGGGCAGAACATTTATATATATATATATGTATAGAGCCATGACACGTCCCTTTACACTCCTATACACATGTATAGAGCCATGACAGGTCCTCTTTATACTCCTATACATGTATAGAGCCATGACAGGTCCTCTTTATACTCCTATACATGTATAGAGCCATGACAGGTCCTCTATATACATGTATAGAGCCATGACAGGCCCTCTTAATACTCCTATACATGTATAGAGCCATGACAGGCCCTCTTAATACTCCTATACATGTATAGAGCCATGACAGGCCCTCTTAATACTCCTATACATGTATAGAGCCATGACAGGTCCTCTTTATACTCCTATATACATGTATAGAGCCATGACAGGTCCTCTTTATACTTCTATATACATTTATAGAACCATGACAGGTCCTCTTTAGTTATCATGATATAAAATAATGAATGTGGGGGCCTTTTGGTTGGCGTTTGTCGGCATTCCACAAGCGGACGCAATTTTGAAGCGTGACATGTTGGGTATGAATTTACTCGGCGTAACATTATCTTTCATAATATTAAAAAAAATGGGGATAACTTTACTGTTGTCTTATTTTTTAATTAAAAAAAGTGTAATTTTTTCCCAAAAAAGTGCGCTTGTAAGACCGCTGCGCAAATACGGCGTGACAGAAAGTATTGCAACGATCGCCATTTTATTCTCTAGGGTGTTAGGATAAAAAATATATATAATGTTTGGGGGTTCTAATTAGAGGAAAGAAGATGGCAGTGAAAATAGTGAAAAATGACATTAGAATTGATGTTTAACTTGTAATGCTTAACTTGTAATACCAACGGCCACCACCAGATGGCGCCAGCTCACACATCTGGTGGTAATAACTTGTAATACCAACGGCTCACCACCAGATGGCGCCCACCTTCCAAGCCAAGTCGCCAGGACACTATTTCTAGTCGCCATGGCGACCTGGCGACCGGGAATTGTCGAGCCCTGGGTTGCCGTATCATTGGAGCCTTCAAAACTGAGCCTTCTATGAAACCAGAGTTTTTAAATTCAGGTCTGGCGGTGTGGCGGGCGTCGTGATGGATGATGGTTCTACCTCGGGGGACATTTAAAAAAAAAATTAATAAGGGAATTGTCAAAAACTGGTGTTGTGTCTTTACTCACTTTTTACACTTTTTTGGTGATGCACTCCTGGTATTTAGTGCCCCTTTAGGTACCAAGTGCAGAGTTGGGGGGGGGGGGGGGTTTACAAACACTGGCCCAGATTCACAAAGCACTTACACCGACTTATAACAAGTTACGCCAACGTAAGTGCAAATGTGCGCCGGCATATGTGCGCGGCAGACCCACGAACCAACATGCGCCTAAAACCAGGCTACACCCCGCCGACGTAGCTTGCACACGCCGGCGTAGAGTGGGCGCACATATGGGCTGGGGGCATGGTGCCGCTCCCATTGACTAGCCATTTGAACATGCAAATGAGGAAAATACGCTGATTCACGAACGTGCGTGTGCCCGGCGCAGGCTACGCGAGATGCGCGTAAGTTGCACGTCCGGCGTAAAGTTATTCCCCATAAAGGAGTTGCAACCCGGCAACAGACATGCACAGGTCTGCACCAGGGAACACAAGCCGGCGTATTGTGAGTATTGTGCGTTGGACGTGTGTCTGGCTGGGCGTACGTTATGTTCACGGCGTACGCTGTGATCCGGCGTAGCTTAGGCCGTTGTGCCGGTGTGGTTGTGAGCAGGCGCAGGGGGGTGCTGTGCATGCGTCCACGTCACGGCGCATGCGCAGTTCGTGATACGTACCTGTCTGGCGCTCGGCCCATCATTTGCATGGGGGTCACGCCTCATTTGCATGGGGTCACGCCCACTTCCACCTACGCCGGCGTGCGCCTTCGAAACCCACGCCACGCTGGCGCAGCATTGAGAGCACTAGCTTGCTGAATGCAATGCTTGCCTCTCCGCGCTACGTTGGCGTGGCGTACAGTGTTTGCTCTACGGCGGCGTAATGTGCGCCTTGCTCTCTGTGAATCTGGCCCATAGTGTAGAGTTCAGGGGTGCTCTGCATACAGATTACAGAGTTCAGCCTTCTTCCAGATCTCACTTTCATCCCTCTCTCAGCTCTGACCTCTACATGCAACCTCCCTCCAATGCCCCATATTTTCCCCTCATTAGAAGCGTGGCGTACTTTTGTCGTACTTTTGTTGCTGCCTCTCGCACACTGTAGGTGGCTCCGGCTCTCTCACTTGCAGGGAGATCATCCAGTAGGGGGTGTTGGCATCTGCACTGCACCCTGGGCACCCACATCTCCCTTGTCCCCGCCCTGCACTCAGTGGGAGCCGCTCGGGGGGAACAGATTGTTGGGAGACGAACTGATAGTGGTGAGCAGGGCAGTGGCTATGCGTCTATAGAGGGCGCAGGAGCGCCGCCCCCTCTCTCCTGCACCAGTCAATCAACAATAGATAGGTTCATGCATTGCATGAATCTTTCTTTATCGCTGCTGCCACCCTCTATTCAGGTGTCCGGCCCCCTGTTGAGCTCCGGCCAACTGAATTACAGCGGTGGGTGTGTTTTGGAAGTACCTGATTAGAGCCAGAGGCTCTAATAGGCTTCCAAATTGTTAAACAGCGGACGCACTGCTGTGCGTTTGCTGCTTACGTAGTACTGTGTAAGGGAATCGCTTCCCTAACACTGACCCGCCTCTCAGCCATTCAGGTGCACCAGGTCTGGTTGGCTGAAGCGACAGGAGCTGTGATTGGATGCCTATCAGGTATCCAATCATAGCAGAGATGACATGAAGAGGACGGGAGAAGACATTGAGGACTCGGAGGGAGCGTGGAGGACGGCGCTGACTCGAGAAAGTTAAGCCATTAATGGGCACAGTGGCGGCAATTGATGGGCACAGTAGCTGCGTGGGAGGAGACAAACTGATGGAATTTGATGGGACAAACGGGCGGATATTGATGGGGCAAACTGGCGGCAAATGATGGTCACAGTGGTGGCAATTGATGGGAATAGTGGCGGCAATTGATGGGCAAAGTGGCGGCAATTGATGGGCACAGTGGCTGCGCTTGATGGGCAGAGTGGTGGAAATTGATGGGCACAGTAGCTGCGTGGGGGGAGGCAAACTGACGGCATTTGATGGGACAAACTAGCAGCATTTGATGGGGCAAACTGGTGGCTATTGATGGGGCAAACTGGCGGCAAATGATGGTCACAGTGGTGGCAATTGATGGGAATAGTGGCGGCAATTGATGGGCACAGTGGCGGCAATTGATGGGCACAGTAGCTGCGTTTGATGGGCACAGTGGTGGGAATTGATGGGCACAGTGGCTGCGTTTGATGGGCACAGTGGTGGCACTTGATGGGCACAGTAGCTGTGTTTGATGGGCACAGTGGTGGCACTTGATGGGCATAGTAGCTGTGTTTGATGGGCACAGTGACGGCACTTGATGAGCACAGTAGCTGTGTTTGATGGGCACAGTGACTGCAATTGATGTTTTTTTTCTTCAGTTTTTTTTTTGCGCTCACCCCCCCCCCCCCCCCAAATAATATTTGAGCACCAGCCGCCACTGGAGCGGGGAGCAGAAGACCTGAGCCAATCCAACAGTGGCGGCTGGTGCTCAAAATTTTGGGGGGGGGCGCAAACGAAGAAGAAAAAAAATCGCAGCCTCACTGTGCCCATCAAATGCAGCCACTGTTCCATCAATTCGCACCACTGTGCCATGGCATCAAACGCAGCCACTGTGTCATGCCATCAAACGCAGCCACTGTGTCATGCCATCAAACGCAGTCACTGTGCCATGCCATCAAACGCAGTCACTGTGCCATCAATTGTCACCACTGTGCCATGCCATCAAATGCAGCCACTGTGCCATGCCATCAAATGCAGCCACTGTACCATGCCATCAAATGCAGCCACTGTGCCATGCCATCAATTGTGGTCACTGTGCCATCAATTGTCACCACTGTGCCATGCCATCAAATGCAGCCACTGTACCATGCCATCAAATGCAGCCACTGTACCATGCCATCAAATGCAGCCACTGTGCCATGCCATCAATTGTGGTCACTGTGCCATCAATTGTCACCACTGTGCCATGCCATCAATTGTGGTCACCGTGCCATCAATTGTCACCACTGTGCCATGCCATCAATTGTGGTCACTGCCATCAATTGTCACCACTGTGCCATGTCATCAAATGCAGTCACTGTACCATGCCATCAAATGCAGCCACTGTGCCATGCCATCAAATGCAGCCACTGTACCATGCCATCAAATGCAGCCACTGTACCATGCCATCAAATGCAGCCACTGTGCCATGCCATCAATTGTGGTCACTGTGCCATCAATTGTCACCACTGTGCCATGCCATCAATTGTGGTCACCGTGCCATCAATTGTCACCACTGTGCCATGCCATCAATTGTGGTCACTGCCATCAATTGTCACCACTGTACCATGCCATCAAACACAGCCACTGTGCCAATTGTGCCCACTGTGTCACTGTCCAGTCATCCATCCACCTCAGAGCTTTATATTATAACCTGCTGGGACTTGTAGTTCTCCATCGTCTCCTGGGGCTCAGGTGCATGCAATCCACCATCTTTGTCCAGTTTTTCTCACTGCTGGGACTTGTAGTCCCATAGATGGTGGATTGCATGCACCTGAGCCCAGGAGAAGATGGGGAACTACAAGTCCCAGCAGGTTATAATATAAGACTCCCATCCACCTAGGAGCCTTATATTATAACCTGCTGGGACTTGTAGCTCCCCATCTTCTCCTGGGGCTCAGGCTGCTGACGGCTGGCATTTCACCCATAATATGCATTGCATTGAACATTAAAAATCATTTATTAAAGCCCAACTCCATGAAAATGTTAAAAAAAATCCACCCTTGCAATGAGCCTACATCTGCACTGGGTTAATTGCTCATCATGTCTAGTGAACATTCGGCCGAAATCGCGGCACCCCCATCCCACACCCCCCCCCCCCCCCGCGGGGGAGATGGGGGTGCCGCGATTTCGGCCGAATGTGCACTAAAAAAAAGAATTCCAAATGTTCCAAAAAAATTTTTATAGTGAATATTCGGCCGAAATCGCGGACAACCCAACCGCGGTGCCGCGATTTCGGCCGAATATTCACTATAAATTTTTTTTTGGAACACAGGTAATCTTTGCAGAAGGGGGGTGGACCGCTCCTGCTGCCGCCGAACTTTACAAGGAAAACAGTACATTACAGAGGGGCAGAGACAGGCGGCATAGCTCAGCTTAGCTTACCTGTACTCGCACTGAGCGCCCCGAGTCCCGACGTCACTTCCTGTTCTTCCAGGGACGTCGGGACGGAACGAGCACAAATAGTGGATGCACCCGCCCAGCCATAACAATGCAGTCCATCGCGCCGGAAGCAAGTGGCGCGATGGACCGCGCCACAAAGGCATTTTTGGGCTGCCAATGTAGCGCCACGTCTGCAATCCCGTGATTGCACAGACGTGGCGCTATCCATACTGCGCTGTTCCCGGCGCCCGACGCCTGGACTAAGGTGCACATAAGAACCTTTTTTGGAATTTTTTTTCCCCTTAAAGTGACATGTTTAAATAAAACATTTTTTTTTTTTTTTAGATTTTTTTTTTTACTGACTGGGGGAGGGGGGGCCCTTTATGGGCGGGCCGCCACTGGTGGTGACAATTGATGGCACAGTGGCGACAATTGATAGCACAGTGGCGATAATTGATGGCACAGTGGCTGCGTTTGATGGCATGGCACAGTGGTGACAATTAATGGGCACAGTGGCGACAATTGATGGCACAGTGGCTGCAATTGATGGGCACAGTGGCAATAAATGATGGCATAGTGGCTGCGTTGCATGACACAGTGGCTGCATTTGAAGGCATGGCACAGTGGCGACAATTGATGGCACAGTGGCGACAATTGATGGCATGGCACAGAGGCTGCATTTGATGGGCACAGTGAGGCTGCAATTGTTTTTTTGTTTTTTTTAGTTTGTTTGCGCCCCCCCAAAAAATTTGAGCACCAGCCGCCACTGGTGGTGGAACTGATTTCCACCAAGTTCCAGCTGAAAAAAAGCCCTGATCCTATGGCTTTCTACGTCAAGGCCAGGCCCGGACTGGCCATCAGGCAAACCAGGCATACGCCCGGTGGGCCGCGGCCACTGAAAGGCCGCCAGGCTGCATTTTGTGCCGCTCATCTAGCCTCTCCGCGGCTGCCCTGTTGGACATTAACACAGAGGGGGGAGGAGCCAGATGAGAAACCTTCGGCCTCTCCACGGCCGGGGGGCGTGACTGCTAGGGGATATGAGCCAGAGCAAACACCTGCTGCTACAACACCGGCCCGGATAGCAGAAAACATGAGTGCAGCCCCCCATTTTCTGCATCTCCCTTCTGCAATATTGGAATGCCTGAGGCTGCGAGAGGGAGAGGAGAAGCAGGCATTCCAATACTGCAGAAGGGAGACGGAGAAAATGATTTTTTATATGCAGTCGCCCCCACTGCTCCTCCTACACCTCTGAGGCCCCGTACACACGACCGAGTTTCTCGGCAGAATTCAGCCAGAAACTCGGTCGGAGCTGAATTCTGGTCGTGTGTACACTCGGTGATGTGTACACTTTTCAGCGAGAACATGTTCTCTATTTTCTCGTTAGTCAATGGGAAAAGTCAGCCCGCCGAGTTCCTCGGCGGCTTCCACACTGAACTCGACGAGGAACTTGATGTGTTTGGCATGTCGAGTTCCTCGGTCGTGTGTACGGGGCCTCATACTCTTTGCCTCCTCGTGATCTCACCAGTGCTCTCTGCCACCCCCCCCAGTGCTCTTTGCCACCCCCCCAGTGCTCTCTGCCACCCCCCAGGGCTCTCTGCCACACCCCCCCAGGGCTCTCCACCACCCCCAAGTGCTCTCTGCCCCCCCCCAGTGCTCTCAACCTCCCCCCAGGGCTCTCTACCACCCCCCAGTGCTCTCCACCTCCCTCCATGCTCTCTGCTATCCCCCTAGTGCTCTCTGCCACCCCTCAGTGCTCTCAAACTCCCCCCAGTGCTCTCCGCCACCCCCAGTGCTCTCCACCACCCCCCCCAGTGCTCTCTACCACCCCCAGTGCTCTCTGCCACCCCAAGGGCTCTCTGCCACCCCCCAGTGCTCTTTGCCACCCCCAGTGCCCTCTGCCACCCCCCCAGTGCTCTCAACCTCCCCCCAGTGCTCTCCGCCACCCCCCCGGTGCTCTCTGCCACCCCCGGTGCTCTCTGCCCCCCTCCGGTGCTCTCAACCTCCCCTCCAGTGCTCTCAACCTTCCCCCCAGTGCTCTCTGCCTCCCCCAGTGCTCTCTGCCACGCCACCCCCCCAGGGCTCTCCGCCACCCCCCCCAGGGCTCTCTGCCTCCCCCCACTGCTTTTAACCTCCCCACCAGTGCTCTCTGCCACCCCCCAGTGCTCTCAACCTCCCCCCAGGGCTCTCAACCTTCCCCCAGGGCTCTCAACCTTCCCCCAGGGCTCTCTGCCACCCCCTAGTGCTCTCCACCTCCCCCATGCTCTCTGTCACCCCCTAGTGCTCTTTGCCACCCCTCCAGTGTTCTCCACCACCCCATGCTTTCTGCCACCCCTCCAGTGCTCTCCAACTCCCTCCATGCTCTCTGCCACCCCCCAGTGCTCTCAACCTCCACCCAGGGCTCTCTGCCACCCCCCAGGGCTCTCTGCCACCCCCAGGGCTCTCTGCCACCCCCTAGTGCTCTCCGCTACCCCCATGCTCTCTGCCACCACCCTAGTGCTCTTTGCCACCCCCCTCCAGTGTTCTCCACCACCCCCATGCTCTCTGTCACCCCTCCAGTGCTCTCTGCCACTCCCCAGGGCTCTCCACCTCCCCCAGTGATCTCCACCTCCCCCATGCTCTCTGTCACCCCCCAGTGCTCTCTGCCACCCCCTAGTGCTCTCCACCTCCCCCCATGCTCTCTGCCGCCCCCCAGTGCTCTCCACCTCCCCCCATGCTCTCCACCGCCCTCCCTGTGCTCTCCACCTCTCCCCATGCTTTCTGCCGCCCCCCAGTGCTCTCCACCTCCCTGCATGCTCTCCACCGCCCTCCCTGTGCTCTCCACCTCCCCCTATGCTCTCCACCTCCCCGCATGCTCTCCACCTCCCCCCATGTTCTCTGCCGGAGGTGCCAGTTAGCTCGTCATGGGCTGCCCAATCCAAAATGCCCGGGCCTATTTTTTGTCCCAGTCCGAGCCTGGTCAAGGCTCAGTTATTCAGTCATTAATTTTAAAGAAATTAAACCATTAGACTCTTTATTGAGCCTTAAGAGTGACTGTCGCCATTTGCCTGGCTTCTACAGCTCTAAACTGAAAAAGGAACTCAAGACAAATCAATGGCCCTTTTCGGGGGGGAAGGGCTACACTTTTTTAACCTTTGAGATTGTATATAAAGCTTGTAATCATCTAACATCCATCAAAACTCGTGGGTAGCGATGAGCAAACAATATGAAATCAGCTTCCCATGTGATTTGGTTGAGTGAACCTCAGAAGGGCCCAGAAGGTCAAAATAAGATCCATTCACCGAACAGTTCCACATGGAGGTCAGCAATTGCAGTCCCCCAACTCCCCATACTTCTCTTATTACAGCTTAACTTTAATATTTTTGTCGTTCTTTTGGTAGTTACCGGCAGCATCATAATTTCACCCCGCAGACCTCGGCTGATTAGGAAGGAACAATCTTCGGCGTTGTTGAGTCAGTTTGTTGGACACGACGGATCGCCATTCTCAGATAAACCCTTACATTAGAATTATAATAAAGGAGTTTATGTTCCCCTAGTTTGATTATTTTTTATTTTTTTTACATGAAGCGAGCCGTACGTCTTAGTCACACAACCTGCTGACCTTAACAAAAAACTAAATAAGCATTTTCAAGGGCTCTAGAGGCAGAAGCAAATTGCACTTACAAAAAAAAAAAACACACACACTAGTGCTGATTGGATCATTATTAGTATTCGGGAAAAGGTTGTTTCATATCACGCTTAGAAACAGAACGTGTTTTTTCACAGATAATAAACTGAGTAAATTGAATCTTTTAGTTACTGAAGTAAAAAAGTTGCATTTGTGTACACTCTATTGTATCTTATATAACTATTGCATATATGTATTAATTCGTACATTCCTATAATTAGCTAGTCTATCAGAGTATGCAAGGCCTAATGATATAATGTTAGCTATGAAGACAGACACATATGCTAGTAAACAATATCTTATTTATTTCCCAAGAAAATAGGAATATCACATACTAACAGCCAGGGCAGGACTTAGGGTAGTGGGGGCCCCTGGGCTTAATAATTGAAGGGGGCGCCTAGAGCAGAGAAGGGGGGGTGAGATGTTACCGCCGACCGATCATAGTTGTTGAAGGGGGGTGGGGGGCTGGATCCGCCGACCGACCTATCGAAGATCGGTAACTGGAATCAGACGTAGAAGACACAGCAAGTCACACACGAAAGCTAAACACACATAGGTAGATTCAGGTACGGCCGTGCAATCTTAAGACGGCGTTGCCTAACGTGTTTACACTATGCCGCCTTAAGTAAGAGAGGCAAGTACATGATTCTCAAAGCACTTACCTCCTTACTTAGGGCGGCGTAGTGTAATCGCGGCGGGCGTAAGGGCGCCTAATTCAAATTGGTTGGAGGGGGGCGTGTTGTATGGTAATGAGGCTTGACCTCACGTTTTTTGATGTTTTTTGCTACTGCGCATGCGCCGGGCGCCTACATTTCCCAGTGTGCATTGCGGCTAAGTACGCCGTACGGGCCTATTGATTTTGACGTGGAAGTAAACTACTTAACTCCCGATTCGCGGACGACTTACGCAAACGACGTAAAAAATTTGAACCTCGCAGCGGGAACAGCGGCCATACTTTAACATTGTTATTCCACTTCATAGGTGGAATAACTTTAGGCCGCCTAAGGCCTTACAGAAACAACGTAATTTGACTGCGGCGACCGGGCGTACGTTCGTGAATCGGCGTACAAGCTCATTTACATAATCTACGCCGGCCGCAATGGAAGCGCCACCTAGTGGCCATCCGAAAAATTGCAATCTAAGATAGGACGGCGCAAGCCGTCATATCTTAGATATGTTTAAGCGTATCTCTGTTTGAGCATACGCTTAAACATACGTCGGCGTAGATTCAGAGTTAGGTTGGCTTATCTACTGATAAGCCGGCCTAACTCTTTCTGAATCTACCTATTTATGTTGATCAGCATGGCTGGCTTGCAGTGCACCGGTTAATATAGAGTTCTCTGATAGGGACCTGGGGTGGAGCCATGCTTTGAGGAGAAATTACTTAAGCAGCCAGGTGAGAGTGGCTGGCCTCTAAAGGTGAAAACATGAAGGAGAGGTAAGCTGACAGACAAACATTACTGCATATCCATGACAGTTAAAAATGTTGTCTAAATTAGAATTTTCTGATATATTTGTAGAGAACAAAAAAATCCCCCTGAAGAAGACCAGAAATGAAAGTGTCGAAATGCATCGGGGTTAGTCAATTGTATAGCAATGTTGTAATGTAACTGGCAAACCATGGTCTCCTTGGTGAATTGTTTGCCATGAGTGATGGATCATGTTGATGTTTGTGTCGCTAACCAGAGCTTATATCTTAAATTCATCGTATAATTGAATTCGCTCTTTGACAGAATAAAAGATTTTTAATCAATTACTGTATATACTCGAGTATAAGCTGGCCCAAATATAAGCCGAGGCACCTAATTTTACCACAAAAAACTGGCAAAACATATTGAGTTAAGTATATTGCCGCGTACACATAACCGTTTTTCGCGATGTAAAAATGTTTTTTTTTTTTTTTTAAATGTCATTAAAAACGATTGTGTGTGGGCTCCAGAGCATTTTTTGCGACGTTAAAAATGGCCATTAAAAATTTAGAACATGCTCTAAATTTTCGCGTCGTTTTTCACGTTGCCGTTTTTAACGTCGTAAAAAATGGTGGTGTGTAGGCTTTAACGACGTGAAAATAACGCGCATGCTAAGAAGCAAGTTATGAGACGGGAGCGCTCGTTCCGGTAAAACTAGCGTTCGTAATGGAGATCGCACATTCATCACGCTGTAACAGACCAAAAAGCGCGAATCGTCTCTCACCAAACTTTTACTAACACGAAATCAGCAAAAGCAGCCCCAAGGGTGGCGCCATCCACATGGAACTTCCCCTTCCATGTACGTCACCGCGCTTTGCTAGAGCATTTTTTTAACGACTGTGTGTAGGCAAAGCAGGCTTAACGATAATCGGGTTTCTAGACCAGTGGTCTCCAAACTGCGGCTCGAGGGCCGGATGCGGCCCTTTGCTTGCCTTTATCCGGCCCTTGGGGCACTATGCCTCCCACTGATACGAGACACTATTCTGCCATCTGACACCGACAATGGAGCACCATTTCTCCCACTGACACAACTAATAGAGCACTATTCCTCCCTATGATACCAGCAATGGGGCACTATTCCTCTCCCCTAATACCCAATGTTTACTAACAATGATGCCAGGAAAATTTCCACTACCACTGGCCAAAGTCCGGCCCTCCAAGATTCTGAAGGACAATAAACCGGCCCTTTGTTTAGAATGTTTGGAGACCCCTGTTCTAGACCATTAAACATGGTTGTGTGTACGTGGCATAAGCGTAGGGTGTCCATCTGCATGCCTCACTGTGCCCATGCCTCACTGTGCCCATGCCTCACTGTGTCCATGCCTCACTGAGCCCATGCCTCACTGAGCTCATGCCTCACAGTGCCCATGCCTCACAGTGCCCATGCCTCACAGTGCCCATGCCTCACTGTGTCGATGCCTCACTGTGTCGACGCCTCACTGAGCCCATGCCTCACAGTGCCCATGCCTCACAGTGCCCATGCCTCACAGTGCCCATGCCTCACTGTGTCGACGCCTCACTGTATCGACGCCTCACTGTGTCGACGCCTCACTGGGCCCATGACTCACTGTGCCCATGCCTCACAGTGCCCATGCCTCACTGTGTCGACGCCTCACTGTGTCGACGCCTCACTGGGCCCATGCCTCACTGTGCCCATGACTAGACTGACGTTTAACATGGGAATCTATGGAAGGGGTGCCCGGCTTTAAAAAATTAGTGCTCCCCGGCTGTAGGTCCCCCAGACATCAAACTTTGCACACTTGTAGAGAAAGAGTGGGGCTACATGTGTGCCAAGTTTGGGGTCCAGGAGACCTACGGCCGGATGGTACCAGGTCCCCATATGTGGGAGATCAGGCGCAAAAAGGTGACTCAAGTATAAGCCGAGGGGGGGGCATTTTCAGCACGAAAATATGTGCTGAAAAACTTGGCTTATACTCGAGTATATACGGTATATAGAGCGTGTATAGAGTATATACGGTATATAGAGAGTGTATAGAGTGTATACGGTATATAGAGAGTGTAGAGAGTATATACGGTATATAGAGAGTGTAGAGAGTATATACGGTATATAGAGAGTGTATAGAGTATATACGGTATATAGAGAGTGTATAGAGTATATACGGTATATAGAGAGTGTATAGAGTATATACGGTATATAGAGAGTGTATAGAGTATATACGGTATATAGAGAGTGTATAGAGTAAATACGGTATATAGAGAGTGTATAGAGTATATACGGTATATAGAGAGTGTATAGAGTATATAGAGAGTGTATAGAGTATATACGGTATATAGAGAGTGTATAGAGTATATAGAGAGTGTATAGAGTATATACGGTATATTGAGAGTGTATAGAGTATATAGAGAGTGTATAGAGTATATACGGTATATAGAGAGTGTATAGAGTATATAGAGAGTGTATAGAGTATATACGGTATATTGAGAGTGTATAGAGTATATAGAGAGTGTATAGAGTATATACGGTATATAGAGAGTGTATAGAGTATATACGGTATATAGAGAGTGTATAGAGTATATACAGTACATTTTTCTAAATATTTTGCTGCTAAAAAAAAACCCCTTGGGGAAACTCTTCCATTTTCTGTATACTTTTGGGGTGTGCAGCTTTGTCGACTCTCACATATGTGTCCTTCCATTCTGGGTTGGCGGCACAAACGCCTCCCGAAAGCCCTGCGAATTCAGGTGTTCGCCGATCGGGTGAACAGCCGGTGTTCGGGGCGAACCTTTGCTCAGCCCGAACCCTTCGCCCAACTCTAGTTAGCCTATAAATATTGCAGTCCCCATATGTATTCGTGTTTTACTTTAGTATTTTTGTCGTCTAGTAGCAGGGTAATTGCATCCTGCAGACATCAGTTGATAAGAAAGAACAATCTTCGGCGTTGTTGGGTCGGTGGTTTGTTGGATGTGACGGATCGAAATCCTCAGATAAACCCTTAATTAGGAAACATAATAAAAAGATATTATGTTCTCTGAGTTTGATTCTCACATGACGAGGACTGTACATCTTAGTCCGACAACCTGCTGACCTCAACAGAAATAAAATAAGCTTTTTTTTTCGAGAGCTCTTGAGGCAGAAGCAAATTACGCTAAAAAGCGAGCGCTGATTGGATCATTATTAACGTTCTGAAAATGTTGTTTCCTATTACTTGGAAACAGAAAATGTTTTTTTTTTTTTTCAAAGATATTTTCTAGTTATGTCTTAACATTTTTTTTTTTTTAATCATGTAATTACCTTTTACCTAAAATAACCTGTTACGAGCGTGAGCAATTCACTCCGAGAATAATTATTTAGACGGAAGATGAATGTTTACCTTAACCGCTTGCCGACTGCCTCACGCACTTTTACGTCGGCAGAATGGCACAGACAGGCAAATGGGCGTATATATATATACATCCCTTTAAATGTGATGCCGTGTGTGACTGCCACGAGCTCTGTGACCGTCACACTCGATGTCCGCCGGTGTCCCGCGTAGGGTGACCACATTTCCACTACCACTACCACAGTGATTGGACACAAGAGGCGGGATTTATGATTTCTCCAATCACAAGCAGGGGGCGGGGATTGTGCTCCTCCAGGCATTCCCGGCCAGGACAAGTACTGTCAGTGAGTAAAGCGGTGATGTGGCAGCCTTTTTTGGGGCATCAGATTGGCCCGGGGGGGGGGGGGGGGTGTGGCTGTGTCAGTTTCATTCTGGGACACTGTATTGTCCTGGAATGAATGTGCCCGGGACAGACCTGCAAAATGCGGGACAGAATAAAGCTTCAGATACGCCCATGAATAGAATGAAGCTTCAGATTCGCCCATGAACAGGATGAAGTTAGAGCCTTCCATAAACAGGTACAGTACCTCCCTGCCATTCATCTCATCCTCTTTCAAATACAGCACTCCCCTGACTCAGGGCCATCTTAATGCATGGGCACCCCCCAGGGGCTCCAAGTACATGGGGACCCCACCATAATTGCATTACACCAGATTTGCCAACTGTCCCAGATTTGCCGGGAGAGTCACATTTTTTTAAGTTGTCCCAGAATGACCATGTCCCAGGCAGCATCCCAAAACCTGTACTGTGCTGTCCTGATCCCAGTATTGTGCCCTCATCACCCCCCCCCCTTTATTGAAAGTTCTAATAATAATATATGTTTATGTAGCGGCAGCTGTGTTGTTTGCTGGCCCTGCTTTAAATTTAGAGGGTAGTCAGAGAATTAGCTACCTCTGACTGATTTGTTTCCAAATTTGGGCCTCTGTTCCAGCCATGGCTGTAGGTGACCACTATTGTTGTCTGGGGTGTCAGTTCCACCCCAGGCCAAGGGTGGCAGCAGTCAGATGATGGTGTATTGGGTATTCTTTCTCCGGCCAGTCGGTGAGGGTTGATCGTCTCGCTGTGCATGCTGGGGGAGTATATAAGGGACAGACGTCACTGGTTCTGGGTCGTCGTCCGCCCTGGGCAGTCGTCCCACCACCCCTGTGTGTGGCCCTCCTGGCCGGGGGTGCATGTTCAGGAGTTCCTGGCTCCGGGACCACGTTGGTCCGGAGTCGTGATTTACCAGGTAGGCCCGGTAGCCAGACTGGGTCTACATCAACAAAGTGGTCCTGCGCTGTCCGTCCTAGAGGGAGGAAGCTGCCGAATGAAGTACCTGTTCTGGAGAGCACCAAGCACGAGGCTGATACACTCAGGAGAGGCCTTAGACTTCATTGAAGGACGCACTACTACTGAAAGGCTGAGCAGTGATCGCCCGTCGGTTCCTGAATTCACAAGTAATTATCTCAAGAAGAGATCCGGGTGCTTAATCCTAAAGAGAGAGGATTCTGGACCGAACGTGTTTCCACATTTGGGAAGGTCTGTGGCAGAGACTTTACCAAAGTTCCGTGTGACACCCTGGCTGCTAGGACTAGTGAGAGAGGCCTATCCAGGGGCACACTACCCGCTCTGGCTGCTAGGACTAGTGAGAGAGGCCTATCCAGGGGCACAGTACCCGCTCTGGCTGCTAGGACTAGTGAGAGAGGCCTATTCAGGGGCACAGTACCCGCTCTGGCTGCTAGAACTAGTGAGAGAGGCCAATCCAGGGGCACAACACCCGCTCTGGCTGCTAGGACTAGTGAGAGAGGCCTATCCAGAGGCACAGTACCCGCTCTGGCTGCTAGGACTAGTGAGAGAGGCCTATCCAGGGGCACAGTACCCGCTCTGGCTGCTAGGACTAGTGAGAGAGGCCTATCCAGGGGCACAGTACCCGCTCTGGCTGCTAGGACTAGTGAGAGAGGCCTATCCAGGGGCAGAGTACCCGCTCTGGCTAGAGTGGCGACGAAAGTCTATGACTGGAAGCAGGAGTGTTTCTGACTAAATTTTACACCTGAACCCACTACCTATACCCTTTTCCACCTCTTCAATCTATTATTCTTTCTTTTACCACATTTGGTAAATAAAGCAAAGAAAAAGGAACGCAACGTGTGGACATTAACTTTCTTTCAGCTCTCATCTGATACCCTAAACCAATTGTCTCCAAACTGTGGCCCGAGGGTCGCTTTTATCTGGCCCTTGGGGAACCATTCACTGACACCAACAAAGGGGCACAGTTACTCATAATGACTCTGTAACAGTCAGGGGTTAACGCCGTTACGATATTCCATTCCACCAACCCACGACAGGTTATTGAGACAGGACCCATTAGATTTCCCCCAGAAAAACGAGACGCACAGCTCTGTTCTCTGGTTCCAAACAGAGAGACACTTTGGCCCGGATTCACAAAGCACTTACGCTGACGTATAACAAGTTACGCCGACGTAAGTGCAAATGTGCGCCTTCGTATCTGTGCGCAAGACCCACAAACAGAGATGCGCCTAAAACCAGGCTACACCCCGCCGACGTATCTTGCTTACACCGGCGTAGAGTGGGCACACATTTAGGCTGGGAGCATGGTGCCGCTCCCATTGATTAGTCATTCAAATATGCAAATTAGGGAAATACGGCGATTCACGAACCTGCGTGCGGCCGACGCAGGTTACGAGAGGTGTGCGTAAGTTGTACGTCCGGCGTAAAGTTAAGCCCCATAAAGGAGGTGTAACCCAGAAGCAGACATGCAAAGGTCTGCACCAGGGAACACAAGCCGGGCCAAGCCGGCGTATTTTACATTGGACGTGTGTCTGGCTGGGCGTAGGTTACGTTCATGGCGTACGCAGTGATCCGGCGTATCTTAGGCAGTTGTTCCGACGTGGTTGTGAGCATGCGCAGGGGAATGCGTCCATGTCACAGCGCATACGCAGTTCGTTAAACGTACTTGTCTGGCGCTCGGACCATCATTTGCATGGGGTCACGCCTCATTTGCATGGGTTTGCATGGGTCAAGCCCACTTCCACCTACGCCGGCCTGCGCCTTCGAAACCTACACCACGCCGACGCAGCGTTGGAAGCACTGGCTTCCTGAATTCCATGCATGCCTCTCTGTGCTGCGTCGGCGTGGCATATGGCGTTTGCGTTACAGCGGCGTAATGTGCGCCCAACTCTCTGTGAATCCGGGCCTTTAATGGTAAACTCAGGTTTTTATACAGTAGAAAGCATGCTGCAGTAATCAAAGGGACAATGACACACTCCACCCACAACATCATACAATGGGTACTAACGAGCCTCCAATACACAGTATCTTGGGTAGACTTTCTGGCATCGGGTCTGACACAGTCCACATGAGCTAATTACTACAGCTGACAAGTCAGACGTCATAACTCCAGCTTATCTCACCTGCTATTCAATACACATTCCTTTAGTAAACACAAGTCAGACATCTGACCTTTTAGATTGTGCTAATTCACACTCCACATTTATCATCAATAGACTTTCACACAATACAGTGTTAATTAGCATCACACAATGAACAGGTCTGTAGAAGCCAAACTAAGGTTAATTTACATGACAGTAGCAGACTTAATTACCCCCTTGACAGACTATGTTCCACATTGAACGAGTCACTCTATTGACCGGTTGTAATTAGTTCTTCTAGACATTCTTGAATATATTGTGAATTATCATTACTGTCCCATCTCATGTAATCCATGATATCAGTTCTCGGTCATCCTATGCCCCTAGTGGACATAGGATGACCCTAGACACAAGAGTCATTGGTGAAGCTGAAACAGGAGAACCCCACACCCTTCTGGGTCCCATGGGCCATACTGTTACAGACTCCAACAATTGGGTCCAATGACACCAAAGATGGGGTACAATTCCACCCAATGATATCAACAATGGGGCCCAATGACGAGGGAAAATTCCTACCGAAGACACCAAAGATGGGGCAAAATTCCTCCCAATGACATCATCAATGGGTCCCAATGACGGGACACAATTCCTAGCAAAGACACCAAAGATGGGGTACAATTCCTCCCAATGACATCATTAATGGGGCCCAATGACAGGGGCACAATTCCTAGCAATGACACCAAAAATGGGGCACAATTCCTCCCAATGACATCATTAATGGGGCCCAATGACAGGGGCACAATTCCTAGCAATGACACCAAAAATGGGGCACAATTTCTCGCAATGACATCAACAATGGGGCCTGTGAAGAAAATAGACTTTATTCTGTATTTTTTTTATTTTAAGAACCCCCTGGACCGATCTGGGTGAAATTTGGATATGTTGGTCCCCCAGATCAGGGGATATGTAATTGTAGGTATACCTTGTGTGTAAAGGGGTGTTCAAACTTTTGGGAAACTTTTGGGAAAATTGTGTGCTCTCTGCCTGGAGATAATTGGTTTATTCCTTAACTGATCTCAATATCTCCCAGGCAGAGAGAGGGGGTGGGTGTACTATAAAAGCTTGCTGTGGTTTAATGTCGTCTGCTACTGTCATGTAAATGAACCTTAGTCTGACTCTCAAGACACTGTATTGTGTGAATTTCCATTGATGATAAATGTGTATTGGAGGCTCGTTAGTACCCATTGTATGATGTTGTGGGTGGAGTGTGTCATTGTCCATCTGATTACTGCAAGTATTCTTTTTGGTGTATATAAGAGCCTGCTTTCTCAATAAAGTTGTTCTATGCCTGGTACACCCTTCATGAAGTCTTGGCTCATGTTTGGGGGGAATATTCTAACCATTGGAAAGAATCATCCTGGAAACTGCATTCATCTCCACTATCCCTCTACCTCCTATGGTAGCGATAATCACTTATGCTCAGCGGTTGAGGGATGGAAAGAAGGCCGCAGTACCATAACCACTGCATTTCTTAACAGGGCCCAATGACGGGGCATTATTCCTACCAAAGACACCAACGATTGGGGCATAATTCCCCCCAATGGCACAAGTGATGGGGCACAATTCCTCTCCTTGACACTAAAGATGGGGCATGGTTTACTCCAACTGATACCGGGACCTTTTTCTGCTCCCGATGGCCACAGTCTGGCCCCCCCTAAAGCCTGATGAACAGTAAAGTGGTCCTTTGCTTAGAAAGTTTGGAGACCCCTGCCCTAGACGGCGGAGAAATAGAGGTAACATGCCACCCAAAACAAACCTGCAGCTCCTTCGGGGGTAGTGCTACATTGAATTTTTAATCCGCTATTTAGGGCCAGATTCACGTAGCGCATCGTAATTTTAGGCAGGCGTAGCGTATCGTAGTAACGCTATGCCACCGCAACTTTGAGAGGCAAGTGCTGTATTCACAAAGCACTTGCCTCTAAAGTTACGGCGGCGTAGCGTAAATCTGCCGGCGTAAGGGCGCGGAATTCAAATGATAAAGATGTGGGCGTGTTTTAAGCTAATTTTACTTGACCCAACGTAAATTACGTTTTTTCTGAACGTCGCATGCGCCGTCCATGGGGTCCAGTCCAGTGCGCATGCTCCAAATTAACCCGCAACAAGCCAATGCTTTCGACGTGAACGTCATTCTATGCAAAGCCCTATTCGCGAACGTTTTACGCAAACGACGTACACAACGGAAAATTCTACGCTGGCCCGACGTCCATACTTAACATTGGCTACGCCTCATATAGCAGGGGTAACGTTACGCCGAAAAAAGCCTTATGGAAACGTCGTAAAAAAATGTGCCGGCCGGATGTACGTTTGTGGATTGGCGTATCTAGCTAATTTGCATACACGACGCGGAAATCGATGGAAGCGCCACATAGCGGCCAGCGTAAATATGCACCTTAGATCCGACGGCGTACTAAGACGTACGGATCTAGCCCAGTCGGATCTAGCCCAGCTTCTGGCGTATCTTGTTTTGTGGATACAAAACAAAGATACCCCGAAGCAACCTAGAAGTTACGCGGCGTATCAATAGATACGCCGTCGTAACTTCTTCGTGGATCTGGCCCTTATACTTTAATTCTTGAGGTGTGTAAATTGGGGCAGGCTGGTAGGGGCCCCAGTGCATTACTTTGCCCAGGGGCCCATGACTACCACAACTCCCCGGCGCCTCCTCCCCACCCTGTGTATAGCACCCCCAATGATCATCCCCCCCCCCCCCTGTAGATTGCTTTGCAATGATGGTGCATTCGTAAAAGCTCAGAATCGTCTCAGCAGTTATCTCCGGTGACAAGCGACGGCGTCACCTTTTAGCACCACAAGCTTCACAGCGATCTCAGTATGTTAATGTTAATGGCTCCATTATAAAAGCTGCACTTCACATTTACACTTTTCTTCTGAGGCACATCACAAGATTCCTTTGATAAATGTACTTTTAAAGCTTCTTCTAATGACTAAAAAGTGCTCTAAAAAAAAAAAACTTTAAGAAATGAATCAGCCTATTATATCGGAAAGCCGGGGTGCTTCAGTCGTCATGGCGGCGGTAACATTGCTGAACGTGTTTTATATCTTAATAGATAATAAAACACAAGAAGATATTTTACTTGTAAAGAGTCGTTAAAAAAGGCAAAGCTTTGACTTCTACTTATCGTGTGAAGAGAAGATCCACTCAAGAAGAAGCAAACAGCAGTAATGATGATAATACAACTTTTTTTTATGAGAATAATTCTCAGCAATGGAAAAAAAATCCACAAACAGGATCTGAAGAGAAAAAGCAAGAAACCGCACTAGTATCCTCCCACCCTCTAACCCCAGGCAGCAGCTGGCGTGCGATAACACAAAAGCAAAAATAAACAGAAATAAACAGAAGATCTGAAGAGGGCAGTATATAGGGTGACCACCAGTGGCGGTTCGTCCATAGAGGGCGCTGGAGCGCCGCCCCCTCTGGCTCCGCACCGCCACTGACTAATAACATAGATTCATTGCATTGCATTAATCTATGTTATTGTCGCCGCAGCCGCTGGTCTATTTAGATGGCTGGACATAGAGCGCCGGCCACCTGAATAACGGCAGCTGGCTGGCTGTACGGAAGTGCCTATCAGAGCCAGCAGCTTTGTATTGTACTGGAATGAATGTGCCCGGGACAGACCTGCAAAATGCGGTAATGTCCCCGGCAATCCGGGACACGTGGGTCACCAGTGGCGGCTGGTGCTCAAAATTTTTGGGGGGGGCGCAAACGAAAAAGAAAAAAAATTGCAGCCTCACTGTGCCCATCAAATGTAGCCACTGTGCCATCAATTGTCACCACTGTGCCATGCCATCAAATGCAGTCACTGTGCCATGCCATCAAACGCAGCCACTGTGCCAATGCTATCAAACGCAGCCACTGTGCCATCAATTGTCACCACTGTGCCATGCCATCAAATGCAGCCTCTGTGCCATGCCATCAAATGCAGCAACTGTGCCATCAATTGTCACCACTGTGCCATGCCATCAAATGCAGCCTCTGTGCCATGCCATCAAACGCAGGCCACTGTGCCATCAATTGTCACCACTGTGCCATGCCAAACGCAGTCACTGTGCCATGCCATCAAACGCAGCTACTATGCCATGCCATCAAACGCAGCCACTGTGCCATCAATTCGCACCACTGTGCCATGCCATCAAACGCAGCCACTGTGCCATGCCATCAAACGCAGCCACTGTGCCATGCCATCAAACGCAGCCACAGTGCCATCAATTGTCGCCACTGTGCCAATTGTCACCACTGTGCCCTTTAATTGTCACCACTGTGCCCATTGATGTCACTGTGCCAAATTGTCCCCACTGTGCCACATTGTCCCCACTGTGCCACATTGTCCCCACTGTGCCAAATTGTCCCCACTGTGCCCATTCATGCCGCTGTGGCCAATTGCCCCCATTGTCGCCACTGTGCCCATTGATTCACTGTGCCCTTCGTCGCTGCTATGCCTGTAAAAATTTGCCTCCCCCCCCCCGCCCGGCACTTACCTTTACTGGAGTCAGCCATCCACGTCCCTCGATGTCTTCTCCCACCCTCGATGACGCTTCAGCCAGTACTGCATACACCAGCGGCTTTACTACATGGATTGTGCTGCTCGTATATCAAGTCAGTTGCCTCCCTTGATTGTCCAGCGGGTAAATAAAGCTAAATGAAGCAACTCTGTCTCCATGCCCCTGATGACGTCAGCTTTGACAAAACACATAGGGTGGAGTGGTGTCATGACGCCATCAGGCTACACTGGAAGTGCGCCACCTCTGGCCACATGCAGTACTGCATACACCAGTGCCCCCGCACCTCTGGCCACATGCAGTACGCATACACCAGCGGCTTTACTACAAGGATTGTACTGCTCGCAAATCAAGTTAAGAAAAAAAAAACATTGCTCCTCTTTTTCCAAACGCAGTGTAGGCCTACTTCTCAAGTGAGGTGAGTCCTTAGAAAGGTCAAGACATGACTAGGAGGACCCATCCTTTGCAGTGGCTCCTGCGGGGGTAGGGCTACATATGAAGTATGAATAAAGGAAAAAAATAAGACATATTTACAGACATGCATGTGCAATCTTTAACCACTTAAGACCCGGACCATTATGCAGGACCTTGCCCCTTTTTGCGATTCGGCACTGCGTCGCTTTAACTGACAATTGCGCGGTCGTGCGACGTGGTTTCCAAACAAAATTGGCGTCCTTTTTTTCCCCCACAAATAGAGCTTTCTTTTGGTAGTATTTGATCACCTCTGCGGTTTTATTTTTGCGCTATAAACAAAAAATAGAGCGACAATTTAGAAAAAAAATGCAATATTTTTACTTTTTGCTATAATAAATATCCCAAAAAAAGATATAAACATTTTTTTTCCTCCGTTTAGGCCGATACGTATTCTTCTACCTATTTTTGGTAAAAAAAAATCACAATAAGCGTTTAACGATTGGTTTGCACAAAATTTATAGCGTTTACAAAATAGGGGATGTTTTATGGCATTTTTATTAATAATTTTTTTTTTACTACTAATGGCGGCGATCAGCGTTTTTTTTCGTGACTGCGACATTATGGAGGACACATCGGACAATTTTGACACATTTTTGGGACCATTGTCATTTTCACAGCGAAACGTGCTAAAAAAATACATTGATTACTGTGAAAATGACAATTGCAGTTTAGGAGTTAACCACTAGGGGGCGCTGTAGGGGTTAAGTGTGACCTCATGTGTGTTTCTTTTTTTTTTTTTTTTTTTTTTGATGCTTCTTACGTCTCAGGTTGTGGTTTGCATCATATGTGGTATTTATTCTGCGCTCTTTTTTTTTTTTTTTACTTGATCATAAGCATTACAGTTTCTGTGTCGGCCAACCGCTGGGGCAGCAGGGCCTTGACCCCACTACAAAGCCATCAACGCCCCTTCAGTGCTGGTCAGAACCAAATACCATTTGACAGAAAAAAAAAAAAAAAATAATAATAATTTAAGATTTATTTATGCCCCCCCCCCCCGCCCCTCATGGCTCCCAGGGATCTCGTGCTTTTCCCCTAATAGATATTTCCTCAGAAGTTCAGCGATAGGAAAATATGTATTTATGTCGCTCTAGCAGAAGGCAGTGAAAGAAGTGCATGTAGTTTAAGGTCTACTTACACATTTCTTATTCCTAGCAAAACCTGACTCTCCATGTTTTTTTATATTCCTTCCATTTTACCCATTTCTCCCTATATTCACTATTCGTCTCCAGATAGACTATCCTTTAGTTCTTCTAGCCTGTACGTTTCCTCTACTTCGTCTATCCAGTTCCAGATGTGTGGGCTTTCCTTCTCCTGCACTTTTGGGTATGAGTCTCTTGGCTGCGTTTAAGAGATGGGGGAGTAAGGACTGCTTGTATTTTTTTACCCCCTCCAGGCTACCGTGAAAGAACACTACCCAGGGGTCTTTCTTTATCTCCTCGCCCGTTATGACCTTTATTTGGCTCAATATTGTGTCCCAATAGGTTTGGATTTTTGGGCATAGCCACCATAAATGGGCCATCGTACCTATTTCTGAGCAGCCCCGCCAACACTCTGCGGACTGGTTCGCTTTAAATTAATTAGCATTATCCGGAGTGATATACCACCCTGAGATGCACTTATAGTTTGCTTCGGCTGTACGTACGTCTATTGCAGATGAGTGAGTTAATTGAATAATCCTCTGAAAAGTGTTTGTCCCTCTCGTGATAGCTAGCTCACTTTCCCATTTATCTATAAAGGGTGCTTCCCCCCGAGAACCTATCTTGACCAATATCCCGTAAAGTTTAGTGATAGTGCCCTTTGAATTCTTAGATTTGCAAATCTTCTCAAGTGGGGTCAGCTCCTCCTCCGTCCGTAATGGCGGGGGAGGTGCCGCACAAAGTGATGCAGCTGGAATATTGCCACCTATCGAGATTCACATAGTCCGTTTTGGATTTCAAATCTCTGTAGGTCATTATCTCTCCATCTTTAATAATATCTCCTAAGTGCACAGTGTTCTTCCCTAATCCAGTTCCCTCCCGATTTTATTTTCCCTAGGTGCAAATAAGGATTTTCTTTTAGATTCATTAATGGGGAATGAATTTCCTTCTCATTAGTGCCTGAGTTCTGTCCCACATTTTTAAAGTGTCTCGTGTTATATCGTTGTATTTTGTGATCTAGTGCTCTGTGTTGTGCAGGGATCCATATGATATTATTCAAATATTTGCTAGTTAGCGCTTTCTCAATTTGCACCCATCTTTTATCTGACCTATCCCGGGGCCCATTCTACCGCCCGCGATAGTACCCGCTTGCTTTTATAATAACTTTTGATATCCGGTACAGCCAGCCCGCCGAGTAGCTTCCCCTGTTTTAGTGTGGAAAAGGGATATTCTATGCTTCTTGTTTTTTCCATACGTAGTTTAGTAACAAGGTATTAAGAATTCTCAGAAATTGCTGTGGGAGGGCGATTGGAACCAATAGGAATTTATAAAGAATTTTTGGAACTACAACCTTCTTCAGCATATTTATGCGTCCGATCCAAGATATGGGTTTGTTTACCGTGCTTTTTAGTTCGTTCTTGATCTCATTTAGTAAAGGAACATAGTTTATTTTATACATCTTCTGTACTGTGTTGGCAAGTTTAATACCTAGATACTTTAGTTCTTTAGTCCAGGGAAAAGCGCAGACTTCCTTCACTAAACCTACCTCTCTTTTATTTAAGTTAATGTTCAAGATTTCTGATTTGGTTACATTAATTTTAAAGTTAAAAATGGAACCGTATTGTTTCAATACTTTGGAAATCTTTGGAATGGATTTGACCGGGTTGGTTAAATAAAATAAAATATCATCGGCAAAAGCCGATAATTTATGTTCCTCCCCGTCTACTCTTACTCCATTGATGTCGGGGTCAATACGGATAGTAGCCAACAATGGCTCTAGTGATAGATGAAGAGGAGGGGAGACAGGGGGCACCCCTGCCTTGTCCCATTTTCCATCTCGAAGGGTTCCGATAACGTACCGTTTACTTTAATTTTTGCGGTAGATGGAGGTAAAGTGTTTTGATCCAACGGGACATCCTGGATCCTATTCCCATGGCAGTGAGGGTCTCCATCATGAGCCCCCAGTCTACTCTGTCAAACGCTTTTTCAGCATCAACTGACAAGAGTAGACCGGGGGGACTCGTTCTGCCTTATAGTCTGAAGCAGGAGAATTGCCCTTAGGCCGGGTACTCACGACCAAACATGTATGGTGAAAGCGGTCCGTCGGACCGTTTTTCACCATACATGTCTGCCAGAGGGCTTCTGTACGATGGTTGTACACACCATCGTACAGAAGTCCGCGCGTAAACAATACGCGGGGCGTGTCCGCGCTGTCGCCGCGTCGATGACGCGGTGTCGCCGCGACAATGACGCGGCGACGTGGGCGGGCCCGCCTTTAAAATGCTTCCACGCATGCGTCGAAGTCATTCGACGCATGCGAGGGACGGCGGGCGCCTGGACATGTACGGTAGGTCTGTACTGACGACCGTACATGTCCGAGCGGGCAGAATTCCAGCGGACTGTTTTAAAACAAGTCAGGAATATTTGTCTGCTGGGAAACAGGCCCGGCGGGCAAATGTTTGCTGGAATTCGGCCCGCTCGCGCCCACACACGACCAAACATGTCTGCTGAAACTGGCCTGCGGGCCAGTTTCAGCAGACAGGTTTGCTCGTGAGTATGGGGCCTTAGACTATTGTCTTTGCCCTCTCTGTTGGGTACGAACCCTACTTGATCGGGGTGCACCAAAGAGTGCATAACCCCTTTCAGGCGCCCCGCAAGAATTTTGGCAAAAAGCTTGATGTCTGTATTTAACAGAGAAATAGGTCAGAGAGAGCTGTCTTTCCCTTCTTTCAAAATTATGGCAACCACGGCCGCTATAGCTTCACTACTGGTTTCGAATTCGGAGCCTAGCCCATTAAAGTATTTGCACAACCTTGGAATCAATATATTGCTAAATCTCTTATAGTACAGGGTGGAAAACCCATCCGGACCCGGGCTCTTTCCGCCAGTGGTGGTATTTAGAGCTATTTTTATTTCTGCCTCAGTTATGGGACGATCCATGTTCAAGATCTCCGTCTCCTCCAGTCTAGAAAGTCCTGCCTTTCCGAGAAAATCTCTGGTCTCTTTCTCCCTTTCCCCTTCCTGCCAACCTGGGTGTTTTATTGTGTATAATTCCTCATAATATTTTTTAAATGTATCCGCGATTTCGCTAGTTGCATAAACCAAATTCCCATTTTTCCTTTTGATTTTTTCAATGTAGTTCCTAGTTTTCTTTTTTTGAGCCATTTTAGCTAAGAGCTTACTTGGTTTATTACCCCATAAGTACCTCTTAGTTTATACCTTGCTTCCTGTTCCATAATTTCCTTGAGTGCGTCTCTTTTCTGGGTTAAATTATGGTAGGTCTCTTTTAGTCTTTGCGCTTTATGTTTGCGTTCTAGGGTCTCTATCTCTTTCATCAGAGAGTTAGCTTTACTTTTCCTCTCTTTTTTTTTTTTGGCGCCCTCAGCGATTAGAATTCCTCTAATGTAAGCTTTGTGCGTTTCCCACAGGGTTGCACTGGAAATCCCTGCTGTATCGTTGATGAGAAAAAATTGTTTTAGTTCGGCCTCCACCCTACTTAACCCTCCTTCGTCTCGAATCAGGCTATCATCTAGGCACCACATCGGCTGCTGTCTCTTTTGTGTGGATAATATAATTTTCATTGATATTGGAGCATGGTCTGACACCGTCATGATGCCAATTTCCGTCTCTGTGATAGAGTCGAGCAGCCTATGGTCCGCCAGGATGTAGTCTATTCTGGAGTACGTTCCGTGGGGGGGGGGAGAAAAATGTATAGTCATGTTCTTTTGGGTAAAAAATCCGCCAGACATCCACTAGTTGGCGTTCGTGGAGCTTATGTTTGATTCTCTGTAGATGCGCATTTTTTGTCTCCTTCCCACGGGACGTACTATCTTCTGTTGAATTGAAGACAAAGTTTAAATCCCCCATCAGGATTATATGTCCCTCAGCAAAGTTATTCAGTTTTCCCAGAATTTTACCTAAGTATTGGGTTGGATGTACATTTGGGGCGTAGATATTTGCTAGAGTGTAGGCAATATTATCAATCTTTATTTTGAGAAATAGAAATCTCCCTTCGGGATCCGTCAACCTCGCCTCAAGAGTAAACCCAAAACCTCTTGTAAACCCGATAGCAACGCCCCTTGCGCGTTTTGAAATGGAATCACCATAGAACCAGATAGGGTACGCCGGGGAGTATAGCTTAATATTTGCGTCTATGGTCAAGTGAGATTCTTGGATAAATACCACATCCGCTCTAAGTTGTTCAATCTCGCCAGGACCTTTAGTCTTTTACAGCTGAATTAAACCCTTTACATTATAGGATAAAAATTTAACTTCTGTCATTTCCTATAACTATATCGTTTCCTTAGACGGCTGAACTTTCTAATAGATCCCCTGGGAGCCATATTCCCTATTCCCTCCCTATTTCTGAAGAGGGAGAGTTCCCTCTCCCCTTCCAAGCCCTCCCGTCCGCCTCCCCCCCTCCCCCCACCGCGTTCCTAGGCCAGAACATCGCCTCTGAACCGTGGGATCCTCGGTACCCCCCTACCCGTCGTTCTTATGGATGAGGTGAAACACCCAGTGCCTCTCCCACACATATCCACAGGGATTTTTCCGTGGAATCGATCTTATATGTGTGGGGTTGCGGATCCGCCCTCCTTGTTCCCCTCTCCAGTCGCCCCCCCCTCCCCCCCCCTCCACCCCCCCATTACACCAATCTCTCCAGGCCGCCACAAGGGGCAGCTTTTTTTTCTAATCACTATTCGACCCATCCGGGTAATTCAATAACCGGGATATCCAGTTTGCGACAAAACCCTACCAAGTCCTCAGGGAATGTTAATTTTGCTGACACTCCCTCTTTATAGCCTATCAGGCAGGCCGGGAACCCCCATTGGTAGTTTATGTTAGACCTTCGCATCTGTTCCAATAAGGGTTTTAAGTGCCTTCTTCTGACAGAGTTTCCCAGGCCAAATCCGTATAGATCTGATCTCCATCCTGTCATAGGATAGGGGAGGCTTTCTTCTCAGTTTTTGCCAGATCTTTATCTTCGAAGTGTCTGAACCTAACAATTATGTCCCTGTGCCAATTTCCTCCTCCCTCCCTAGTCTTTCCCACTCGATGTACCCGTTCTATTTTGAGGGGACCTTCCGAACCATTGTTTAGGAGGTGGAGGAGCAAATCGTTGAGAATTTTCCTCAGGTCTTCACCCCTCTCCTCCTTAACCGATCGTATCCTTAGGTTTTGCCTTCTGTTACGGTTCTCGTGGTCTTCTAGACGGTATTGCAGCAACCTCTGATTTTGTTTCATATTCAGATGTTGAATTTTTAATTCTTTTAATTCAAGATCCTGCTTTTCTATTTTTTCTCAGCTTCCTCTACCGTTCTAGCGTATGAAATAAGTCCGTTCTTAGAGTGCTGATTTCCTCTCTTATTACATTCTCCAACCTCCTTAACATAGCATCCATTTCCCCCTTTGTGGGGATATGAGAATCCGAACTAGGATCTTCCATTTGGCTGACTGCATGTTCAAGTTCTGTTGAGGTATCCGCACTTGGGGTTTCCGCCCCCCCTATTCCCTTTTTGTTTGTCCCAGTTTTTTCTGCTTTTTTTTGCCAGTCCTGGGCTCTTGGAACTTCCTTCCGGCGTCATATAGTGTCTAATCGTACTGGTAGTGGAGATATCTTTAGGGATTTTCGGGGCCGCCCCCCTAGTTGATCTGTTCATGTTATATTTCTTTATCGCTCTGATGCGTTTCCCCAGTTTGATCAGAGGATGGGGAGCTTCCCCCCCCCCCTTTTTTTATTTTTTATGAGAGTTTTTTATAGCTCCCTAGGGGGCAATTTTGCATAATTTTGGGGGTGTTAATAGTTCTTAATGGGTATTTGACACCTGGTATTTCCATAGATTGAAAAAGGGCCGAGGATTCACACCGTTTGCGCTATGGCGGGTTTTTGAAAAGAAGGATTGCTCGCCCTTGGTTATAAGGGCTGTGCACTCCTTGTTGGATTTGAGGCTTTCTTAGGATTTTTCCACTGCGGGAGGCCTTGCGGTTTTTACGCAGCAACAATCCTATGATGTGGGCCGTATTTGCACCCCCCTTCTTTTTTTTTTTTTCCTTTTTTTTATAGTTTAGTCAACACTTTGAGTGTAGTGGGGCATGCTATGCGATGGCCGCTAATAATATCCTCCCAACCCCCCCGTGCTTAGCAGATGTTTTTATGGATACAAGATCTAGGGTCTCTCAGACATCAGGCACCATCACCCCTGGTCAGTATATGCAGACTGAGAACTTGTAGACCTGATACGGTTGGGCACCTTGAATAAGGGAGTTAAATATTATCCAGTTTTGGGTTCGTAGCCAGCCTGATTTGATGATATGGGGAGTATTACATGCCAACCCCTGAAATTTCAACCAGTGCTCCGGGGCATACCCCTTCCAGGATTTAAATATGTTTTGTGGGGGCAGGT
Organism: Rana temporaria; assembly: GCF_905171775.1. Taxonomy (NCBI): domain Eukaryota; kingdom Metazoa; phylum Chordata; class Amphibia; order Anura; family Ranidae; genus Rana; species Rana temporaria. The sequence goes on along the minus strand of NC_053492.1, from coordinate 478,952,504 downwards.
GCAATGTCTATGAGATGGCTGATGCTTTTCTACTTATCCGCCAGAGTGAATGTCCGCAGTCTATAAGGCTATCAACCCATAGAAGCATGGATTCCTGTATAGGTAGGTATAAGGAGAGACATATAGAGCTGTGTAAACAGCATTCACAACAGGTACCCCTCTGGTGTTTAACAATTTTGCCAGGTAGCACAGGTCTCCTCTTTGTGATTTCCCTCCACGCTCTTACTGAAACAACTATGGGGTATCTGTGAATAAATTGCTACATTGCCTTTCTATAGCAGAGAAGAGAGGAAAAAACCGGGTAGATAAGAGATAGGTTATAATTTCACTTAGCAGGTTTTCGTCTCAATGCAGGAGTTATTATAGGATTATTACAATACCAGACTAGTCCAGATGACTTTCAAACTTGAGAGGAAAAAAAAAGAAAAAAAAAAAACAATGGCAAGCGCTGAGAAAATAAAGTTCTTACCATTACCTGGATTTTCAGATTGTCCACCTGGATTGGTTTTCCTATGAATGTGCTTCCATGATACAGTGAGAATACATTGGCATAAATTTTACCTAAGTGCTTTTCTGGGCTCCATGAGGACCTGATGAGGAGCCGTGATCCACGAGGGGCCGAGAGCCAAAAGCACCCACCAAGCGACGCTGCAAAAACGGCACCTGTTCCTTCCTATCTGTGCCGCTCGGTACGTCACCTCCTTCAGAGGGCGGAGGGGAGAGGGAGGAAGAGAGGGGGGGTCCCAACTAGAACGGCGGGGGAGAGCGGCCCCACGGAGGGAACGATCGGCGGTCTAGCAGCTCTGCAGTCTCCCACTCTGCGTTGTTACCGCTGCCGCCGATGCACCCTCAGAACCTCCGGCTTCCTCCATCCCCCGTCGCAAGGTCCGGTCCGTGGCGCGGGCTGCTCCTCCCTCGGCGTGCGTGCCTCACGTGCACCACGTCATCGCCCCTCATGTGTGTTTCTAACTGTAGGGGGGTGGAGTTGGACGTGTGACGTCATTGATCGTCTTTTCCTATATCAGGGAACAGATGATCAGTGACACTGCCACTGTGAAGAACGGGGAAAGGTTTGTTTACACTCACCTCTCCCTGTTCTTCAGCTCCTGTGACCGATCGCGGGGACACCGGCAGCGATCGGGTCCGCGTGGCCCGTGGCCGTGGTAACGGAGCTTCGGACCGGGTCGCGTGCGAGCGCCTGCGGCGCGCGCGTGTGACCCACGGCTGGGCCCTTCTGCCGACGTATATGTGCAGGAGGCGGTCCTTAAGTGGTTAACCTTCAATGTCGATTTGAATTAAACAAAAAGATACTTTAGTTCTCCCTCGAAGGTCGAGAACCCCGTGTGAGTCGGCCTGTTTATTATCAATCTGCACACAACAAGGCTGAACAAAATTTTTCTTGCAAGTGACGGGGATTCAAAGTGAACAGAACTTCAACTTATCCACTGAATGAACTTCCTCCGCTACGTCATCCAGAACCGAACCCAGCCCAAGATTTCCACCGACAAGCGTAGAGAAAAGACGACCTGGGCTCACTTCATCTGGTAAAAATCAGTCTCAGCCTAGAAAGAACTGGTCACACTTCCAGACAGAGATACAAATGTAAATGTTTCATTAATACTGTTAAAAAAAATTAAACATTTCCTTAACCACTCGAGGACCGAGATATACGTCAGCAGAAAGGCGCAGCTGGGCACAAGGACGTACATGCACGTCCCCTTAAGATCCCAGCTGTGGTCGCGAGCGCGCCGCCGGCAAATCGCTGGCAACCCGGTCCTCTTCTCTGTGACCGTCTTCGCGGAACAGTGGACCAGTGGACCCGATCGCCGCCCGGTGTCCCGCGATCAGGTCACATAGAGGAAGAACGATAGAGAGCTGGGGGCCCTGGGGAAATTCCAATACTTATAATTTAATAGTTTGTTATTATTTCAGATTTTTTAATTTTCAAATTTACGAATCTTGGAATTTACAAATTTAAAATGAAATTTCTAATATCTATAATTTAATAGTTCGTTATTAGTTCAGATTCTTGAATTTTCTAAATTTACCAATTTATGAATCTTCGAATTTACAAATTTGAAAGGAAAATCCAATACCTATAATTTAATAGTTTGTTATTATTTCAGATTTTTGAATTTTCAAATTTACCAATTTACAAATTTGAAAGGAAATTCCAATACCTATAATTTAATAGTTGGTTATTTTTTCAGATTTTCGAATTTACCAATTTACAAATTTGAAAAGAAATTCCAATACCTATAATTTAATAGTTTGGTATTATTTCAGATTTTTTAATTTTCAAATTTACCAATTTACAAAATTGAAAGGAAATTCCAATACCTATAATTTAATAGTTTGTTATTATTTCAGATTTTCGAATTTTAGAATTTACCAATTTACGAATTTTAGAATTTACCAATTTACAAATCTGAAAGGAAATTCCAATACCTATAATTTAATAGTTAGTTATTATTTCAGATTTTTTGAATTTTACAATTTACCAATTTATGAATTTTACAATTTACCAATTTACAAATTTGAAAAGAAATTCCAATACCTATAATTTAATAGTTTGTTATTATTTCAGATTTTAGAATTTTAGAATTTACCAATTTACCAATTTGCAAATTTACCAATTTACAAATTTGAAAGGAAATTCCAATACCTATAATTTAAAGCGGGGGTTCACCCGCACATAACACTTTTTCCCCTTAGATGAATGCTCGTTTGGTCTAGGGGAATCGGCTAGTTGTTTTAAAATATGAGCTGTACTTACCGTTTACGAGATGCATCTTCTCCACCGCTTCCGGGTATGGGCTGCGGGACTGGGCGTTCCTATTTTGATTGACAGTCTTCTGAGAGGCTTCCGACGGTCGCATCCATCGCGTCACGATTTTCCGAAAGAAGCCGAACGTCGGGGCGCAGGCGCAGTATAGAGCCGCACCGACGTTCGGCTTCTTTCGGCTACGAGTGACGCGATGGATGCGACCGTCGGAAGCCTCTCGGAAGACTGTCAATCAAGAAGGAACGCCCGCTCCCGAAGACCCATACCCGGAAGCGACGGAGAAGATGCATCTCAAAAAAGGTAAGTACGGCTCATATTTTAAAACAACTAGCTGATTCCCCTAGACCGAACGAGCATGAATCTAAGGGGAAAGAGAAAAAAAAAAACATCATTGGGTGAACTCCCGCTTTAATAGTTTGTTATTATTTCAGATTTTCAAATTTTCAAATTTACCAATTTACAAATTTGAAAGGAAATTCCAATATCTATAATTTAATAGTTGGTTATTATTTCAGATTTTTGAATTTTAGAATTTACCAATTTTAGAATTTACCAATTTACAAATTTGAAAGGAAATTCCAATACCTCTAATTTAATAGTTGGTTATTATTTCAGATTTCAGAATTTTCGAATTTACCAATTTATGAATTTTCGCATTTACCAATTTACAAATTTGAAAGGAAATTCCAATACCTATAATTTAATAGTTTGTTATTATTTCAGATTTTCGAATTTACCAATTTATGAATTTTCGAATTTACCAATTTACAAATTTGAAAGGAAATTCCAATACCTATAAATGTAAGTTAGTTATTATTTCAGATTTTTGAATTTTCAAATTAACTAACTTACCAATTTTCAAATTTACCAATTTACAAATTTGAAAGGAAATTCCAATACCTATAATTTAATAGTTGGTTATTATTTCAGATTTTCGAATTTTCGAATTTACCAATTTACGAATTTTCGAATTTACCAATTTACAAATTTGAAAGGAAATTCCAATACCTATAATTTTATAGTTTATTATTATTTCAGATTTTTGAATTTTCAAATTTACCAATTTACCAATTTGAAAGGAAATTCCAATACCTATAATTTAATAGTTGGTTATTATTTCAGATTTTCGAATTTACCAATTTATGAATTTTCGAATTTACCAATTTACAAATTGAAAGGAAATTCCAATACCTATAATTGAATAGTTTATTATTATTTCAGATTTTTGAATTCCAAATTTACCAATTTGAAAGGAAATTCCAATACCTACAAATTTAATAGTTTGTTATTATTTCAGATTTTAGAATTTTCAAATTTACCAATTTACCAATTTTCAATTTTCGAATTTACGAATTGCGATCATAACAAATGACCCCCAAAAAAACGGAAAAAAAACAAACAGCTGAAAACTAAAACAAAGAAATTTTTCGGCAGTACAAATGTCTAGAAGCATGAAATCGATTCAAAATGTTTGGCACCATGCTACAGAAAAAAATATATAAAAAAATAATAATAAACAAAAAAGAACAATGAAACACAATATTCTTCTGATGCCAGATGTAAAAGATCTGAGAAAAAGGGAATTTACTCACGCTGAGCAATCAATCCTCATGAAATGCCCCCGCTACCTCGGGAAGAAAGAGCGCTACATAACATTAGTGTGACATAAGTAAACGATTTAATTTGAGATCAATGATTCTCCGCTCTGCGATTTTCTGTGACATTCTTCGGGTAAGTGTACGTTTACGTCACGTTGTATCTGGCTGGGATGAAAGGACATCCTTGGCCCCTCTCTGAATAGATTCCTCCAACCTCTCGCTGGATTTAATCCATGAACTCTACAATTAGATGACAAAGGCAGGAAGGGAAAATATCAAAGCCGCGGCGCTCGGCTTTCATACGTCTTTATGATATTTAATCGTTGTAAACAAGCTTTTGAAATTGGGTGTCAAAGGAGTCGCTGAGTCGGAGAAATTACCTGGATTCAATGGAATGGAGGACCTTTTCTGTCAATGACGAGCTCAACCAAGATGGTCCTCCAAGATCTATTCTGGGCGAATAATGGTAACCGTAGATAAAGGCTAATGAACTTTGAGCTGCATACAGTATACAGTGCCTTGAAAAAATACCGTATATACTCAAGTAAAAGCCGACCCGAATATAAGCCGAGACACCTAATTTTACCACAAAAAAAGGGGAAAAGTATTGACTCAAGTATAAACCTAGGGTGAGAATACAGCAGCTACTGTAAGTGGAAAAAAGGGTCAACAATGCCCATAAACACCCTCACGGTGCCCATAAACAGCCTCCCCCATTTTCAGCCTCACTGTGCCCATAATCAGCCTCACTGTGTCCATTTTCAGCCTCACTGTGCCCATTTTCAGCCTCACTGTGCCCATAATCAGCCTCACTGTGTCCATTTTCAGCCTCACTGTGCCCATTTTCAGCCTCACTGTGCCCATAATCAGCCTCACTGTGCCCATAATTAGCCTTACTGTGCCCATTTTCAGCCTTACTCAGCCCATTTTCAGCCTCACTGTGCCTATAATCAGCCTCACTGTGCCCATAATCAGCCTCACTGTGCCCATAAACAGGCTCACTGTGTCCATTTTCAGCCTCACTGTGCCCATAATCAGCCTCACTGTGCCCATAATCAGCCTCACTGTGCCCATTTTCAGCCTCACTGTGCCCATAAGCAGCCTCACTGTGCCCATTTTCAGCCTCAATGTGCCCATAAACAGCCTCACTGTGCCCATTGTCAACCTCACTGTGCCCATTTTGAGCCTCACTGTGCCCATAATCAGCCTCACTGTGCCCATATGCAGCCTCACTGTGCCCATAAGCAGCCTCACTGTGCCCATATGCAGCCTCACTGTGCCCATTTTCAGCCTCACTGTGCCCATAATCAGCCTCACTGTGTCCATTTTCAGCCTCACTGTGCCCATTTTCAACCTCATTGTGCCCATAAGCAGCCTCACCATGCCAATAAGCAGCCTCACTGTGCCCAATGTCAACCTCACTGTGTCCATAAGCAGCCTTACTGTGCCCATTTTCAGCCTCACTGTGCCCATAAGCATTTTCAGTCACTGTGCCCATTTTCAGCCACAATGTGCCCATAATCAACCTTACTGTGCCCAAAATCAGCCTCACTGTGTCCATTTTCAGCCTAACTGTGCCCAGTTTCACCTCATTGTGCCATAAGCAGCCTCACTTTGTCCATAAGCAGCCTCACTGTGCCCATTTTCAGCCTCATTGTGTCCATTTTCAGCCTCACTTTGCCCATTTTTAGCCTCTTAGAAGAAAACCTGTTATGCCGCGTACACACGGTCGTTTTTCAGCATAAAAACATCATTTAAAATGATGGTGTGTGGGCTTCACATCGTTTTTCGGCTTCTGAAAAACGCCCCAAAAAAATGTCGTTTTTAAAATGTCGTTTTTTTCGGGTTGTAAAAAATGGTCGTGTGTGGGCCAAAACAACGTTTTAAACCCGCGCATGCCAGAAGCAAGTTATGAGACGGGAGCGCTCGTTTCTGGTAAAACTACCATTCATAATGGAGTAAGCACATTCATCACGCTGTAACAGACAGAAAGCGCGAATCGTCTTTTACTAACACGGAATCAGCTAAAGCAGCCCCAAAGGCGAATAGAACTTCCCCTTCAGAGTGCTGTCGTACGTGTTGTACGTCACCGCGCTTTGTTCATCATTTTCAAAAACGATGGTGTGTGGGCAACGTCGTTTTTAATGATGAAGTTGGAAAAATTTCGTTTTTTGGACATGCTGAAAAATGTCATTTTTTTTCATGACGAAAAAACGACCGTGTGTACGCGGCATTAGAGTCGGCAAAAAACTTGAGAGCTGGGGGACGGAGGATCACCATCCAGCAGGACAACGCCCCTAAAGTACAGCCAGAGCTACAATGGAATGGTTTAGATCAAAGCCTATTCATATGTTAGAATGGCCCAGTCACAGTCCAGACCTAAATCCCATTGAGAATCTGTGGCAAGACTTGAAAATTGCTGATCACAGACGCTCTCCATCCAATCTGACAGAGCTTGAGATATTTTACAAAGAAGAAGAATGGGCAGAAATGTCCCTCTCTAGATGTGCAAAGCTGGTAGAGACACCCCCCAAAAAGACTCCCAGCTGTAATTGCAGTGAGGTTAGGGCTGGATGACTCGTCCTGGCAGCTCTTTGGTTCTAGAATGTTTGAGAACATTCTAGAAGATAGTGGGTGGAAGCTAGGAGGGGTTGCCTTGCATATTTAAGAAAGGGGGTTCTACAAAGTATTGACTCCAGGGGGCGCCATACAAATGCCCCTCCCCCCACACTTTTCACATATTTATTTGTATCATTTACCTTCCACTTCACAATTATGTGACACTTTGTGTCTCTCACATAAAATCCCAATAAAATACATTACGTTTTTGGGTGTAACATGAGAAAATGGGGGAAATTTCGAGGGGTATGAATACTTTTTCAAGGCACTGTATAGTATTTTTTGGGGTTTCTTGAGCCCAGAAAGTTATTTCAGTGCTGGAAAGGTTGATAAGGAAGGGTTTAGATATTTTATGGTTGATAAGCAGGGCTTTTTTTCTCAGAGAATAGGTGCAGGAACTCCCCCCTTCTGAATCCCCCATTGTCTACGCACCCTACACTCCTCTGAGCACCATCCCTTGGTCCTGCCCCCTACCCACCTCCCAGTACTGTCCCAAGTATAATTTTGTGGTACTAAATAGGGGTGCAACGGATCAAAAAACTCACGGTTCGGATCGTTCCTCGGATCAGGAGTCACGGATCGGATCATTTTTCAGATCGGCAAAAAAAAAAAAAAATTCTCCCCCACTGTAATATACACATCTCCCCCCCCCACTGTAATATCCACATCTCCCCCCCCCCACTGTAATATACACATCTCCCCCCCACTGGAATATCCACATCTCCCCCCTCACTGTAATATACACATCTCCCCCCGACTGGAATATATACACCCCCCCCACTTTTCACCCCCCCCCCACCAACTACAGTACCCCCTCGGTGCAGACCCCCTCCTCTCAATACAGTGACCCCCCTCCTCTCAGTACAGTGACCCCCCCTCCTCTCAGTACAGTGCCCCCCCTCCTCTCAGTACAGTGACCCCCCTCCTCTCAGTACAGAAACCCCTTCTCTCCAGGTAGTACCGACAGACACTCCCCCCTCGGGCAAGACACCCCCCCCCTCAGGTAGTACAGACACTCCCCGAGCGGTGTGTCCCACGAGTGCGGGCTCTTCCTCTGTGGGTGTAAACAGAGGAGGGCCGCCGCCGGGTGTACCAAGATGGCCGCAGCTCCGAGCTAGGCCGAAGCCGCGGCCTTTCCTATGTTATTCTGCGGCTCCGGAGCTAGGCCAAAGCCGCGGCCTTTCCTAATGTTATTCCTGCGGCTCTGAAGCTAGGCCGAAGCCGCGGCCATGACGTTAGGAAAGGCCGCAGCTTCGGCCTAGCTCCAGAGCCGTGGCCGTAACATTAGGAAAGGCCGCGACTTTGGCCTAGCTCCGGAGCCGTGGCAATCCGCGGATCACAGTGTGTTCCGATCAGAAGGGGGTGACCCGTTCGGATCACGGATCAACTGTGATCTGTTGCACCCCTTAGTGCTAAATAATTTGTTAGCTGCACACTTTACGTTCCTCGAAGCACACACAGGGGAGGGGAGAAGGAGCAGATCAGCTGTGTCTCCTTTCTCATCATTCCGTGTGAGAAAGGAAGGAGGGGGAGAAAATGATCAATGCTGGCTCTGACGTCACTGGTTGTTAGATGCGAGGCAGCTCTAGCAACCAGTGGCCGGGAGTAGACTCAGGAGGTGGAGGAGGAGCCGGAGCCAGCAATACAGCGGCTCAGTCCATACCTGTCCCCTGCCTTCCCGTTGTCCGTTTTTTTAATTGGGGGCACAGTATAATGTTGGGGGGGCATGGCCCCCTATGCCCCCTCTAGTGACACCACTGCAGCACACTTAATGCCCCTACATAAATTTAGTGCCGGAGGTGCTGGAACTGCGCTCCCCTACGTCAGTGGCGGCTGGTGCTCAAAATTTTTGGGGGGGCGCAAACGAAAAAAAAATTGCAGCCTCACTGTGCCCATCAAATGCAGCCACTGTGCCATCAATTGTCACCACTGTGCCATGCCATCAAACACAGCCACTGTGCCATTAATTGTCACCACTGTGCCATGCCATCAAACACAGCCACTGTGCCATCAATTGTCACCACTGTGCCATGCCATCAAACGCAGCCACTGTGCCATCAATTGTCACCACTGTGCCATGCCATTAAACGCAGCCACTGTGCCATGCCATCAAACGCAGCCACTGTGCCATCAATTTGCACCACTGTGTCATGCCATCAAACGCAGCCACTGTGCCATGCCATCAAACACAGCTACTGTGCTATCAATTGTCACCACTGTGCCATGTCATCAAACGCAGCCACTGTGCCATCAATTGTCACCACTGTGCCCTTCAATTGTCACCACTGTGCCCTTTAATTGTCACCACTGTGCCCTTTAATTGTCACCGCTGTGCCCTTTAATTGTCACCGCTGTGCCCTTTAATTGTCGCCGCTGTGCCCATTGTCCCCACTGTGCATATTGTCGCCACTGTGCCCATTGATGTCGCCGCTGTGCCCTGTAAAGTGCCCCTCCCCCCCCCCCCCCCGCCCGGCACTAACCTTTACTGGAGTCAGCCATCCACGTCCCTCGATGTCTTCTCCCGCCCTCGATGACTGACAGGCGTCTCAGCCAATCAGGTTAACGGTAGCCAGAATCAGCCAACCTGATTGGCTGAGACACCTGTCAGTCTTATCCAAGGAGCGCATCCCTAGTGCGTTCCTTGTATAAGCTTCCAGGACCCAAGGGCTGTACTCGGAAAGCCGTTGGCTCTGATAGGCACTTCCGTACAGCCAACCAGCTGCCGTTATTCAGATAGCCGGACATGAGCGTCGACCATCTGAATAGAACAGCGGCATCGGCGACAATAACATAGATTTGTGCAATGCATGAATCTATGTTATTAGATTCAGTGGCGGTGAGAGCCAGAGGGGGCGGCGCTCCAGCGCCCTCTATGGACAAACCGCCACTGCCCCACCTTCCTGCTGAAAAAAAGCCCTGTTGATAAGTAATGTAGAAATCCCCACCCATTATACGGAAATATAGGTAGATTCAGAGAGAAGTGCCTAAACTTGCGGCGGCGTAGCTTAGCGTGTTTAGGCTACGGCGCCGTAAGTTAGCTAGGCAAGTACATGATTCTCAATGTACTTGCCTGCTATGTTACGGCGGCGTAGCCTAAAGCGGGCGGGCGTAAGGGCGCCAAATTCAAATGTGTGGAAGGGGGCGTGTTTAATGCTAATAAGGCTTGACCTTACGTTTTTGACGGGTTTTTTTTACTGCGCATGCGCTGGGCGCCTACATTTCCCAGTGTGCATTGCGGCTAAGTACGCCGTACGGGCCTATTGATTTCGACGTGGACGTAAATGACGTAAATCCCGATTCGCGGACGACTTACGCAAACGACGTAAAAATTTTGAATTTCGCAGCGGGAACGGCGGCCATACTTAACATTACTATTCCACTAGGGCCTAGCTCTAACTTTACGCGGCCTATCTCTTACGCAAACGGCGTAAAAGTACTGCGTCGGCCAGGCGTACGTTCGTGAATCGGCGTATCCCCTCATTTACATATTCTACGCCGACCGCAATGGAAGCGCCACCTAGCGGCCATCCAAAATATTGCAATCTAAGATAGGACGGCGCAAGCCGTCCTATCTTAGATATGATTTGGGTAGATTCAGGTACGGGCGTGCAATTTTAAGACGGCGTAGCCTAGCGTGTTTATACTACGCCGCCTTAAGTAAGAGAGGCAAGTACATGATTCTCAAAGCACTTACCTCCTTACTTAGGGCGCCGTAGTGTAAACGCGGCGGGCGTAAGGGCGCCTAATTCAAATGGGTTGGAGGGGGGCTTGTTTAATGGTAATGAGGCTTGACCTCACGTTTTTGACGTTTTTTGGCTACTGCGCATGCGCCGGGTGACTACATTTCCCAGTGTGCATTGCGGCTAAGTACGCCGTACGGGCATATTGATTTCGACGTGGACGTAAACGACGTAACTCCCGATTCGCGGACGACTTACGCAAACGACGTAAAAAATTCGAACCTCGCGGCGGGAACAGCGGCCATACTTTAACATTGTTATTCCACCTAATAGGTGGAATAACTTTAGGCCGCCTAAGGCCTTACGGAAACGGCGTAAATCGACTGCGGCGGCCGGGCGTACGTTCGTGAATCGGCGTACAAACTCATTTACATATTCTACGCCGACCGCAATGGAAGCGCCATCTAGCGGCCATCCGAAAAATTGCAATCTAAGATAGGACGGCGCAAGCCGTCCTATCTTAGATATGTTTAAGCGTATCTCTGTTTGAGCATACGCTAAAACATAGGTCGGTGTAGATTCTGAGTTAGGTCGGCTTATCTACTGATATCTACTGATAAGTCGGCCTAACTCTTTCTGAATCTACCTAATAGAACGTTTAGCTGGTAAACTATCTTTACTCGCCCTCCGATTTTTTTCATCAATACTTCAGAACAGCTGCTCGGTGTATTCCATTCGTTGGCACCTCATTTATCAAATACCTTCTGGGTTTCTTTATTTGTTTTAATCTTGCATTGAAAATTCTATGAAGAAATAGACGAATTAATGGCCAATGAATCTCACCTTTCTGTCTGAGCGCGCCGCACAAAACAAACACCTCACATCGTGTTCGGGGGGGGTAAAACGCTCGCTGTGACCTTTGCAGAGAAGACTTCTATGGGCCACACGCTGCGCCGGCTGTGCCTGTAACATACCATGTTTTCCTATTTACTCCGGGGATGTTCAGCAACAAATACGAGGCAGTCAGACTGTGTAGAGCGGAAGAGAACAACAGAAGCCTTATACTTCCATTACCAACTTCACTTTCTGTAAATGTTATTCCTGGGTGATAAACTCACCTTCTGACTCCAACGCTTTTTTGGGGTCAATGACTTGGACTTGGGCCTACTGAAAAAGCCAGAAGTGCTTTTCTGGTGAGCATCAATGGCCACCCCTATTTCCCTCAAGACAGATTTGTTTTCACCACTTAACCCCCTTCGTGAACCTGGCCATTTTTTGATATTCAGCACTGCGCTACTTTAACCACTTAACCGTTTGCCGACCGCCGCATGTATATGTACGTCCACAGAATGGCACGTACAGGCATATGGGCGTACATGTACGTCCCTGCCTTTCCGCGGGTCAGGGATCCGATCGGGACCCCCCCCCCACCGCTACATGCAGCGGTCGGATACCCGCGGGGAGCGATCCTGGATGAGGGCGCGGCTATTCGTTTCTAGCCGCCCCCTCGCGATCGCTCCCCGGAGCTGAAGAATGGGGAGAGCCGTATGTAAACACAGCTTCCTCGTGCTTCACTATGGCGCTGCATTGATCGAGTGATCCCTTTTATAGGGAGACTCGATCGATGACATCATACCTACAGCCACACCCCCCTACAGTTGTAAACACACACTAGGTGAACCCTACCTCCTTCAGCGCCCCCTGTGGTTAACTCCCAAACTGCAACTGTCATTTTCACAATAAACAATGCAATTTAAATGCATTTTTTGCTGTGAAAATGACAATGGTCCCAAAAATGTGTCAAAATTGTCCGAAGTGTCCGCCATAATGTCGCAGTCACGAAAAAAATCGCTGATCGCCACCATTAGTAGTAAAAAAAAAAAAAAAAAAAAACTCTCCCCTATTTTGTAAACGCTTTAAATTTTGCGCAAACCAATCGATAAACGCTTATTGCGATTTTTTTTACCAAAGATAGGTAGAAGAATACGTATCGGCCTAAACTGAGGAAAAAAAAAATGTTTATATATGTTTTTGGGGGATATTTATTATAGCAAAAAATATTGCTTTTTTTTCAAAATTGTCGCTCTATTTTTGTTTATAGCGCAAAAAATAAAAACCGCAGAGGTGATCAAATACCACCAAAAGAAAGCTCTATTTGTGGGGAAAAAAGGACGTCAATTTTGTTTGGGAGCCACGTCGCACGACCGCGCAATTGTCTGTTAAAGACACCCCCATTGAGAACGTCCCCTTGTGACGAAACGCGTTTGGGAGGCTACGCCAGTGACGTCACCACGCTCGGGAGGAGGGCTCCTGTATGCCGGCCGGCATTTACATTTTAAACACATGCTGTTTTTATTTCAACCTGTTGTAAGTACAATACTTTTTATTAAAACTTGTTACCCAGCGGTATTACGCTATATGCGTCCTTTCTTTTATATAATTCCCTGCACTGGAGCGATTGATTCAAAAACGGTCGTGACGCTGTTGGTTTTTTCCTGTGATCCCTGGGGAACCCAAAGGCCGTGGCTGGGCTATAGCCAACTGCTCTGGTTACTTGCCATCTGGTAAGAGGCTCATTATTCTCGGTGGAAGGACTTCACGATATGTATACATGTCACCAGGTGATTGAAAGATCCATTTTTTCAGCATTAGCAACTTCCTAAGGAACCATTGTCTTTGAATGTTTTGAAAATTACATCAGTAGCTTCTGCTTATGAGCATAAGGACTCTTTTGGACTTTCTGCTAATCTCTGTTTTTTTTAAGCAGGGGTTTATTACTTATTTTAGTTTGGGGCAGCTTTTTGTTTTGTTTTTTATGTTTACTGTGTACTTTGCACGTTAGCTGCTGCCTTAAGATCATTGTGTTGCAGCGCAGTTTTCTTGTTTTTTCCAGAAGTGATCAAATACCACCAAAAGAAAGCTCTATTTGTGGGAAAAAAAGGACGTCAATTTTGTTTGGGAGCCACGTCGCACGACCGCGCAATTGTCTGTTAAAGAGACGCAGTGCCAAATTGTAAAAACGCCTTTGGGCATTTTAGCAGCATATTGGTCCGGGGCTTAAGTGGTTAAAGCGGAGGTTCACCCTAAATTACAAGTTTTGCTGTTTAAAACCAGCAGCCATTGTTCGCTATGTATCCTTTTTTTTTTTTTTTTTAATCGGCCTCCTTACCTTAGAACGAGGGCCTTTTGTGAGCTGTCACTCACTTTTCCCCACGGGAGTGGGCGTGGTTTCCAAAATTCCCAGCACTATGAGTCCTGAGAAACCCAGGAGACGCGCTGTGTTGAAATCCCACGATATCTCGCGGGTCACGTGACTAGTCAGGCGGGTCATGTCTATCAGCTGCTCATTTCACGTTCTGAGCGAGAGCTGATAGAGAAGGTATATGTGTTCACAACGGGGTGTGACATACGCCGGCCGCTGTGATGGCAACAGTGCAGTGTTGACGGCGACGCTCGCCGTCAACACTGCACATGCGCGGGATAGAGCGGTGAATGCTGGGACGTCAGCATTCGCCGCATCCCGGAAGAACAAGGAGCTGGGCTTCACAGTGCCCACAGTAAAGATGGAAACGTCCATCTTAGGCCCTGTACACACGATAGAACATGTCCGATGAAAACGGTCCGTGGACCGTTTTCATCGGACATGTCCGCTGGGTGATTTTGGTCTGATAGCTGTACACACCATCAAACCGAAATCCCCGCAGACAGACAGCGCGGTGACGTGGCGGTGACGTTGACGCCGCCACGTCACCAAACCAGGAAGTAAAATACTTCCACGTATGCGTCGAATCCATTCGACGCATGCGGGAGATTTCTGTCCGCTGGTTAGGTGTACTAACCAACGGACATGTCGGACGGACGGGTTTCCAGCAGATAAGTTTTAAAGCATGCTTTAAAACTTTTGTCTGCTGGAAACCTGTCTGCTGAAACTGGTCCGCGGACCAGTTTCAGCAGACATGTTCGGTCGTGTGTACGAGGCCTTAGAATTTTATAAAATATTCTTTCCTCGCGATTTTCAATGCAGCGGGCTACAAGACTGGGACAGATGAGCGATTACCTTCACAAGGTAAGAGCGGCAGAAGCCTTTTTAAAAAAAAAACAAACGTAAACCCGCGGAACCCCCGTTTTTAAGACCTGGACCAAAATGCAGGTAAAGGACCGGGGCCAGTTTTTTGCGATTCGGCACTGCGTCGCTTTAACTGACAATTGCACGGTCGTGCGAGGTGTTTTCCATACAAAATCGGCGTCCTTTTTTCCCCACAAATAGAGCTTTCTTTTGGTGGTATTTGATCACCTCTGCAGTTTTTATTTTTTGCGCTATAAACAAAAATAGAGCGACAATTTGGAAAAAATAATTCTATATTTTTACTTTTTGCTATAATAAATATCCCCAAAAATATATATAAAAAAAAAAAAAAATTTCCTCAGTTTAGGCCGATACGTATTCTTCTGCCTATTTTTGGTAAAAAACAAATGCAATAAGCGTTTATCGGTTGGTTTGCGCAACATTTATAGTGTTTACAAAATAGGGGATAGTTTTTTTGCATTTTTATAAAAAAAAAAAAAATTTTTACTACTAATGGCGGCGATATGCGTTTTTTTTTTGTGACTGCGACATTATGGCGGACACATCGGACAATTTTTACACATTTTTGGGACCATTGTCATTTTCACAGCAAAAAGTGCTATAAAAATGCACTGATTACTGTGAAAATTATTTATTTATTTATTTATTAAAATTCTTAAAAGTACAAAAAAGTACAAAACGCAGTCAGTTACCCATAGGCCTCGATGCGCCGAAAACAACAATACAGCAACAACCAAAAAAAAAAAAAAAACACACAGGCAGCGGAACAGATCAAATTTAAAATAGTAGCAGATCAAAGAACTATAAAAACCTATGTAATTCCATAGGCTAGACTGAAAAGCTCAGTTTTTAAAAGCTTCCTGAACTTAAAAAGATTGTTCTCTACTTCCTTGATATCGGAAAAAGGAGGGCGTGTCCATGGATCCATGACTCCACACCGCGCTCCGCTAATGGACGTTCTTTTAGTGGCAGGATCATCAAGAGGAGAGGTGGGAAGCTCGGTGTCACGAGCACGGAGCTGACGGACCACGGACTTTGTTACACCCACTACCCTGCCGCACTTAACTAGTTTAGGCTTGAACGTGTGAAGATGTTACTGTTTTATATGCTCTTGCTGTGATCCATGTGGACGCGCTCTTTGTTGTGAGTAAATAAAGAATTTTGTAAAAAAAAAAAGATCATTCTCAAGCCTTAATTTTAGAGGCAGGGAGTTCCAAAACTGTGCTCCCTGGACCGCACTCGTCCTCCCTCCGCATTTTTTCTTACGAAATTTAGGAATCACCAAAGTTTCCAAATTAGCCGACCTTAAGGTACGGTTGGGCACATACTTGGTGAATTTTTCCTGCAGGTACACTGGCCCCTTGCCATGGGTAGCCCTGTGCATCATGCATCCAGTCTTAAACAGAACCCGTTCCTTCACGGGTAGCCAATGCAGGGCTCTCAGCGATGGCGTGATGTGGTCACGACGACCAACACCCGTGAGTAGCCTCGCAGCGGCATTCTGAATAAGCTGTAATTTGTGCATGATGTTATTAGGTAAACCCAGGTACAAAGCATTACAGTAATCTAATCGACTTCCGATAATGGCATTAACCATAGAGATCTTATGCGATTCTTCAATGAAGCGAAAAGTCGACCTCAGGAGTTTCAAGTGGAAGTGACAAGAACTCACCACCTGGTTTACCTGTGGTCGTAGCGTCAATCTCTCGTCCAAGATGATTCCCAAATCCCTGACCTGGGTGACTGGCACTGGGACCGATGAAAACCGATGAAAATGACAATTGCAGTTGGGAGTTAACCACTAGGGGGCGCTGAAGGGGTTAAGTGTGACCTCATATGTGTTTCTAACTGTAGGGGGGCGGGGCTGGAGGTGTGACGTCATTGATCGCCTTTCCCTATATCAGGGAACACACGATCAATGACAGCACCACAGTGAAGGACGGGGAAGCTGTGTTTACACACAGCTCTCCCCGTTCTTCAGCTCCGGGGACCGATCGCGGGACTCCGGCGGCGATCGGGTCCACGGGTCCCGCGGCCGTGGTCACGGAGCTTCGAACCGGGTCGCGGGGGCACCCGCAACCCACGGCTGGGCACTTAGAGAGGACGTACAGGTACGTGCTTGTGCCCAGCCGTGCCATTCTGCCGACGTATATGTGCAGGAGGCGGTCCTTAAGTGGTTAACCATTGCACGCCCGCGATATAACTAGGGTGACCACGTGTCCCGGATTGCCCGGGACAGTCCCGCATTTTGCAGGTCTGTCCCGGGTCCCTTCATTCTAGGACAATACAGTGTCCCGGAATGAAACTGACAGAGCCACCCGATGAGCCGACGATGGAAACTGTCTGTTTCCCAGCCCAGGGTGTTCGTCCCGCCAAATGCCCTGCAATGCACTGCGCCCAACCAGGGCGCAGTAAAAACTGGTTGTTAGGGGCGGGGCTTGGAAGCCGGCGTCCTTATTAACTGATGAGTCATTAGTTGTCAATGGGCTTCCCCGCTGACAGCTAAATAAAAAAAACAGCTACCAATAATAAAAATAAAAAAAAACGGCATGGGGTCCCCCTCCCCTAGTCCATTCCAGACCCTTTGGGGGCTTCCAGATTCTGATAACCACTCCGCCTGCATGCCACCACAACCATCGGCCAGGGTAAGATGGGGACTAGGTGCTTTGAGGTGGGGGGGGGGGGTAGAGACTGAGGGCTCTGGTATGGACTGGGGGGGCACTACGTTTTTTTGGCTTTTTTTTCAATAGCCAGGTGCCTGCAATTTCAACTGTGAGTCAATTTAAATGTGTTTTGCCCCTTTTTTCTTTAGAAATTTCTTTTTTGCTGCAGCATGTTCTATACATGGTACACATGCGCCACTTTACAGGCAGACTAAGGGGACCCCCCAGGCACTATATTTGGGGGAATGGTTCATTTTTATTGTTGCACTTTAAGCATAATTATAATCACTGCTCCTGAAGAAACGATAATTTTTTTAAAACATTTTTTGCATTGATACATGTCCCCCAAGGCCGTACCCGGACCCCCATACTCCTATTATGGCCAATTACTTGCATATAAGCCTTTAAAATTGGCAATGTTTTTGTGAAGGAGGGGGGGGGTGTCCCTGAATGGCAGTTTGGAAATGTGGTCACCCTAGGCCGATCCCTGACAGTCTGACCATTACACTGACTACCTGCATACATACACTTACCTAACTTGACATACATCTACCTGACATACACTGACATACATACACCTACCTGACATACATACACCTACCTGACATACACTGACATACATACACCTAACTGACATACACTGACATACATACCCCCATCTGACATACATACACCTACACTTTTCACACATTTATTTGTATTATTTTCCTTCCACTTCACAATTATGTGACACTTTGGCCCGGATTCACGTAGAAGCGCGCATCTTTGTGCGGGCCTAACGTATCCCATTTACGTTACGCCTCCGCAACTTTGACAGGCAAGTGCCGTATTCTCAAACCAAAGTTGCGGCGGCGTAGCATAAATAGGCCGGCATAAGCCCGCCTAATTCAAATGTGGAAGATGTGGGCGTGTGTTATGTAAATTTTATGTGACCCCGCGTAAATGACGCTTTTTACGAACGGCGCATGCGCCGTCCGTGAAAGTTTCCCAGTGCGCATGCTCCAAATTAACCCTGCAAGAAGCCAATGCTTTCGACGTGAACGTAAATGACGCACAGCCCTATTCACGGACGACTTACGCAAACGACGTAAAAAAAAAAAATTGACGCGGGAACGACGTCCATACTTAACATTGGTACGCCTCATCTACGCCTCATATAGCAGGGGTAACTTTACGCCAGGAAAAGCCTAACGTGAACGGCGTATCTGTACTGCGTCGGCCGGGCGTACCTTCGTGAATTGGCGTATCTAGCTGATTTACATATTTCTAGGCGTAAATCAGCGTACATGCCCCTAGCGGCCAGCGTAAATATGCAGTTAAGATACGACGGCGTAAGAGACTTACGCTGGTCGTATCTTAGTGAAATTTTGGCGTATCTGATTCTTTGAATCAGGCGCCAAGATACGACGGCTCGGACTCAGAGTTACGACGGCGTATCTGGAGATACGCCGGCATAACTCGTACGAGAATCCGGGCCTTTGTGTTGTGTCTCTCAGGCCTCGTACACACGACCGAACATGTCCGCTGAAACTGGTCCGGCGGACCAGTTTCCGCGGACATGTTCGGTTGTGTGTACGGCCGACCGGACAATTGTCCGGCGGATCGGACAGGTTTCCAGCGGACAAATGTTTCTTAGCATGCTAAGAAACATGTCCGCTGGAAGCCTGTCCGTCGGACATGTTCGGTCGTCTGTACGACTCACCGGACATGTCAGCTCGGCCGAAAGCCCTCGCATGCGTCGAAGTGATTTGACGCATGCGTGGAAGCATTTACCTTCCAGTGTCACGCACGTCGCCGCGTCATCGTCGCGGCGACGGCGCGGCCACGTCACCTCGTATCCTGTCCACCCGGATTTCTGTTTGATGGTGTGTACAACCATCAGACAGAAATCTCCGAGGGGACATGTCCGATGAAAACGGTCCGCGGACCGTTTTAATCGGACATGTCCCCTCGTGTGTACGAGGCCTCACATAAAATCCCAATAAAAGAAATTTACGTTTTTAGGTTGTAACATGAGAAAATGTGGAGAATGTCAAGGGGTATGAATACTTTTTCAGTGCACTGTAGCTTGCATTATGTGGAGAACTGAGTGTTCAACTTCTGGGCTGTCTAGGAGGATCCTCGTTCTTTGCACCTATTTGATATTTCCTCATTGTAATAGGACATGCTGCTCCTGATATTATTAGAAAATAGATAGACCGACCCCCATACAGCGGCGTTATCCTCTAAGAATATTCAGCATGAGAAAAATATGTCCAAGTCATTAAAAATCCCCTCACATCTATTCTTCGGCGGTAAAGGAAAATGTCATTGTCAATGTTGGAATGTTCCGTGAGTCAGTGATGCTGCGATATGTAAAGTTCAGAATATTCCGGTAATTATGTCCCAGAACCCGTCCGACTCCTTTCAGGAAAAGGTTTATCATGGAAGTCGCCGTCCATAGATCATAGATTCTCATTTTTCTTGTGTGAAATCAATTATTTCCTTGACAGTGTGGAATCTGCTGATCAGAATCGGCCGTGACGCACACGTAAGCTAAGCCCAACACGTACCGGGTTCTGAATCATTCCACTAACACGCGGGCTCTCTTCATTTCATAGAACCAATCATTTTCAGACTAATCTATATACTGTATACAGGGCAGAGAATAGGTGAAGGCACTAACCCCTCCCTTCTCCACACAACTGCACCAAATATTGGGTGTGGCAAGGGCTAAGAACTGGGAATCACATGGGGTGCCAAGTACAAGAATTTGTAACACATGTAGCACAGGGTTCAGGCATGGGCATAGCATAAGGGGTTGCAGGGGTCACAATGGCAAATGCGCCCCTAGCTCCAGGAGGCCCCTGCAGCCTCCTTATCATATCCTTCACAAAGTCCTGCTCCGATCTGCCCTAGGGCCCCACAACCACGCTCCAGTACTGGACTTCCGCTTTGCCTTCCACAGTCCACACCCCTCTGTTCTCATTGGCTGGGGAGAAGCTGTGAGGCATTTCCTGAATGGAGAGGGGCACGGGGTGAGAACAGCCCAGGGTGGGGAAGTGTCTGTGCTGTGTGCTGTCAACATGGAATGGTAACCAAGCTTAGCGAGATAAGAGGAGGAAAGTGCCGTCCTGTAGACCCGATGGGACCGATGTCCTTGGTCAGGTAAGACACCGCTCAGTGGGCCAGATTCAGAAAGAGATACGACGGCGTATCTCCTGATACGCTGTCGTATCTCTGATTGCGCTCGGTCGTATCTATGCGACTGATTCATAGAATCAGGTTACGCATAGATATCCCTAACATCTGCCAGGTGTAAGTGTTTTACGCCGTCGGATCTTAGGCTGCAATTTCAGGCTGGCCGCTAGGTGGCGCTTCCGTATGTTTTACGCGAGGAATAAGCAAATTAGGATTTACGCCGATTCAGAAACGAACGACCGCCCGGCGCTTTTTTTTTACGTCGTTTGCGTTCGGCTTTTTCCGGCGTATAGTTACCCCTGCTATATGAGGGGTAGCTAATGTTAAGTATGGCCGTCGTTTCCCGCGCCGAGTTTTGAATTTTTTACGTCGTTTGCGTGAGTCGTTCACGAATACATCTGGACGTAATTTACGTTCACGTCGAAAGCAATGATGTCCTTGCGACGTCATTTAGAGCAATGCACACTGGGATATTTTACGGACGGCGCATGCGCCGTTCAAATAAAACGTAAAAAAAACGCGGGTCAACACAAATTTAAATAAAACACGTCCCCTACATCCCCATTTGAATTACGCGGCCTTACGCCGCAACACATACGTTACGCCGCCGTAACTAAGGGCGCAAGTTCTTTCTGAATAAAGAACTCGCGCCCAAAATTAGAGCGGCGTAACGTATCAGAGATACGTTACGCCGGGCAGACAGATACGCTCAGGTATGTGAATCCGGCCCAGTGTCTTCTAGTCACTAGCTGGGATTCTCTGTACGCCCCCCCCCATCCGATGATGTCTGCTTACCCCACTTCCCACTCCTCTGGGAGGTGACCTTCCCCCAACACCTGCCAACACTGACAGAGAAACCTTCAGAAATTGCTAAAACAAATCCCTTAACACCTCCTGAGGGGCTGCAAGCTCCATATTTCGTGCCACATGGCTTTGACCCTCCAGATCTAAGTTGCAACCCCCCCCCCCCAAAGCCCTCTGACCATCCCCAAAGCCCTGCATGGTGGAGAAGGATCTGGGGGGGAATCCGTAGTGGAGAAGGATCTGGGGGGGATCCGTAGTGGAGAAGGATCTGGGGGGATCCATAGTGGAGAAGGATCTGGGGGGGATCCGTAGTGGAGAAGGATCTGGGGGGGATCCGTAGTGGAGAAGGATCTGGGGGTTTTGGTAGATCATAAGCTCAATAATAACATGCAGTGCCAAGCTGCGGTCTCCAGAGCGAGGAAAGTCCTTTCTTGTATAGAGAGGGATGGACTCCAGAGAGAGAGATATCATCTGTACAAATCATTAGTAAGACCTCATCTGGAATATGCAGTTCAGTTTTGGGCTCCAGTTCTCAGAAAGGATATCGGGGAACTGGAGAAAGTGCAGAGAAGGGCAACCAAACTGATAAGAGGCATGGAGGAGCTCAGCTATGAGGAGAGATTAGAGGAACTGAATGTATTCTCTCCTGAGAAGAGGAGAATAAGGGGGGATATGATCCACATGTACACATATATAAGGAATATACAAGGGGTCCGTATAGTGAACTTGGTGTTGAGTTATTCACTATACGGTCATCACTGAGGACAAGGGGGCACTCTTTACGTCTAGAGGAAAAGAGATTTCACCTCCAAATACGGAAAGGTTTCTTCACAGTAAGGCCCCATACTCACGAGCAAACATGTCTGCTGAAACTGGCCCGCAGGCCAGTTTCAGCAGACATGTTTGGTCGTGTGTGGGCGCGAGCGGGCCGAATTCCAGCAAACATTTGCCCGCCGGGCCTTTTCCCAGCAGACAAATATTCCTGGACTTGTTTTAAAACAGCCCGCTGGAATTCAGCCCGCTCGGACATGTACGGTCGTCAGTACAGACCTACCGTACATGTCCAGGCGCCCGCCGTCCCTCGCATGCGTCGAATGACTTCGACGCATGCGTGGAAGCATTTTAAAGGCGGGCCGCGCACGTCGCCGCGTCATTGTCGCGGCGACACCGCGTCATCGACGCGGCGACACCGCGGACACGCCCCGCGTATTGTTTACGCGCGGACTTCTGTACGATGGTGTGTACAACCATCGTACAGAAGCCCTCTGGCAGACATGTATGGTGAAAACGGTCCGACGGACCGCTTTCACCATACATGTTTGTCCGTGTGTACCCGGCCTAAGAGCTGTGAAAATGTGGAACAGACTCCCTCCAGAGGTGGTTCTGGCCAGCTCAGTAGATTGCTATAAGAAAAGCCTGGATCCTTTCCTAAATGTACATAATACAACAATTATAGGTAAAGTTGATCTGGGGAACATCCAATTGCCTCATGGGGGATCAGGAAGGAATTTTTTCCCCTGCTGTAGCAAATTGGATCTCATGCTCTGCTGGGGTTTTTGCCTCCCTCTGGATCAACTGTGGGTATAGAATGGGGTATATGTGATTGTACGATATTATTATTATTTTATTTCTTATGGTTGAACTTGATAGACTTGTGTCTTTTTTCAACCTGACTAACTATGTAACTATGGATGCTAGGCCCCGTTGCTGAGATTCTTTCCCAGTTCAGCACTCTATACAACTCCTCCTCCGCAGGGCTGAAATCACATTCCTTTACAACACAGCCAGTTAGCTACGATCTGCACAGGGTGTATCTGCCTCCTGCAACTACACTGCCGTTCTGATTCTCCAGGGGTTATCCCTGTCCTCTGATTCTCCAGTGGTGATCCCTGTCCTCTGATTCTCCAGTGGTGATCCCTGTCCTCTGATTCTCCAGTGGTGATCCCTGTCCTCTGATTCCCCAGTGGTGATCCCTGTCCTCTGATTCTCCAGCGGTGATCCCTGTCCTCTGATTCCCCAGTGGTGATCCCTGTCCTCTGATTCTCCAGCGGTGATCCCTGTCCTCTGATTCTCCAGGGGTGATCCCTGTCCTCTGATTCTTCAGCGGTGATCCCTGTCCTCTGATTCTCCAGCGGTGATCGCTGTCCTCTGATTCTCCAGCGGTGATCTCTGTCCTCTGATTCTCCAGGGGTGATCCCTGTCCTCTGATTCTCCAGCGGTGATCGCTGTCCTCTGATTCTCCAGCGGTGATCGCTGTCCTCTGATTCTCCAGCGGTGATCCCTGTCCTCTGATTCTCCAGGGGTGATCCCTGTCCTCTGATTCTCCAGCGGTGATCCCTGTCCTCTCATTCTCCAGCGGTGATCCCTGTCCTCTCATTCTCCAGCGGTGATCCCTGTCCTCTCATTCTCCAGCGGTGATCCCTGTCCTCTCATTCTCCAGCGGTGATCCCTGTCCTCTCATTCTCCAGCGGTGATCCCTGTCCTCTCATTCTCCAGCGGTGATCCCTGTCCTCTCATTCTCCAGCGGTGATCCCTGTCCTCTCATTCTCCAGCGGTGATCCCTGTCCTCTCATTCTCCAGCGGTGATCCCTGTCCTCTCATTCTCCAGCGGTGATCCCTGTCCTCTCATTCTCCAGGGGTGATCCCTGTCCTCTGATTCTCCAGGGGTGATCCCTGTCCTCTGATTTTCCAGGGGTGATCCCTGTCCTCTAATGTAAGGAGGAACTCTGGGAACTCAAAACTCTTAAGCCACTTTGAGTATCTTGGCGTGCATTGGGTGCATCTGCACACACAATGGAAGTTGTGGATGGTAGTAGGGGTCAACTTTTGCATCAAGGCCCACAAGCTTCAAGCTACACCACTGGGTTCAGGATTAGGTATTGCACATGGTTCAGGACTCAGAAGTGTGTAACACAGGCCAGTGTACAATCATGTTCCAGGGGTGAGCGAAGCTGGACAGACGTTTGTAAGCCCAGAGCTCCGAGGGTGGCAGTGACTTCTGCAGCTTCCCCAGAGCCATATAGCCCCTGTTTCTCATCCTCTAATACCCACACCCTTGGAGGAAGACTTGGTGCATGCCAACACCCAAGTCTCGCCATAGGAAGCCAGCTCAGCGATCTCTTACGAACTGCCTTCTTCTGGTTCAGGAGCGGAACAGGATGTTTCAAGATGGCGCCCAGCTGCCACGTGCTCAGGCCTCCACACAGAGCCCTGCGGCCTCTCCAGCTCAACCATCAGGAGACAGTGAGTACCCAGTCCTGCTTTCAATGGTGGACTTAAATAAAAGCCTGTCAGCCATCAGTGGCGGCTGGTGTTTTTTTTGTTTGGGGGTGGCGGCAAACAATCAAACCCTGTCCCCTGTGGCAACTTCGCTGTTGCAACACACCTGGGTGGGCTGTGGTTGCACTCTCTGTGTCCCGAACCCACCCTATTTTGAAGCCTTATAGAGCCGCTGGCTCTAATCAGGTGCTTGAAAAAATGATCTCTGTAATTAATGCACCCGGTGCCCCGAAAAGGACCGTACACATGAATAGGGGGTGGCCGCGACGGCCATGGATAGATGCATGCTATGCTAAGCATGCATCTATCCATTGCATATAGGGGTGGCCTGGAGAGAGGGGGGCGGCGCTAGGGTGCCCCTAAGGGACGGGCCGCCCCTAATGGCCATGTATGTGAAACTAGCAGAAAAGTTTCATACTAGATTGCACAAGTCCACAGACACTCTGACTCAGGAGCTGGCCGTTTTAGGAGGCAGAACTGACCTCCTTGAGACCAAACATGATAAGTTGCAGTTGGCCTACACTGACCTTTCTTGAGACCAAACATGATAAGTTGCAGTTGGCCTACACTGACCTTTCTTGAGTCCAAACATGATAATTTGCAGTTGGCCTACACTGACCTTTCTTGAGACCAAACATGATAAGTTGCAGTTGGCCTACACTGACCTTTCTTGAGACCAAACATGATAAGTTGCAGTTGGCCTACACTGACCTTTCTTGAGACCAAACATGATAAGTTGCAGTTGGCCTACACTGACCTTCGCAGAGACCGTGAGACACTCTCAGATACAGTTGCCCAGCTCCAAGCCCATCTAGAAGACCTAGATAATAGAAACAGGCGCAATAATCTGAGAGGGGTTTCAGAGTCAGTCACAGACTTGCTTTTCATGGTACAACGATTGTTTCAGTCATTACTACCAGAGACCCCAGCCGTTGCTTTCGCCTGCCACAGGATTCATAGTGCATTGCGCCCCAAGCCACTTGATGATAAGCCACCTAGGGACATTGTATTATGTCTCAAAGACTATCTTATTAAAGAGGAGATACTACAGGCTTCTCACAACACTCCCAACACCCAACTGAATAGAACAAATATACAAATGTTGCAGGATGAAAGAGGTGACCACAGTGCTGCAGTCTGCGAGTACAGATGGGGATTCCCCTTTAAACTACAGGTACCTCACAATGGCACTACCTATACAGTCACCACTTTGCCAGAAGAAAAAGATCTACTTGTCAAGCTGGGCCTTTGGGCCCTGGATAACTTGCCGAGGATGCCATTCACCCCACACCCGTCAGCTATTTGGGCGACCCCCTCTCCACAGAGAGATCACAGACGTCAATGTCAAGATTTATCTGTCTGACATGGAAACTCCTTGCTCTGACCCGAGGGTTGCCACCTCATCCCTTTAAACCCAAACACATATCAATTACACAGGTTTTGAGGCCGATTTAATGCAGATAAGGCAACAAGTGAGTTTAATTACCTTCTTAATCAGCCACAAAACCTGAGTAATTAATATGTATTCGGGTTTAAAGGGATGAGGTGGCAACCCTATCTGACCTGCTCCGGGGTCCATCCCTTTGGCTGAGTATTCTGCCCATTGGCATGTCACCACAAAGTTTATGTTGTTCAATTCAACTTTGCTGCAACCAAGTCTAGCTGCGTCCGCCTGGTTGATCCCCTACTCTTCATACAAGGAAGCCTAGGGTCTAGGCCTTACTCCATTGCTTAGACCCCTTTATCAGGCGTGATTAGTCACTTAAAGTGGTTGTACACCCTGTACAACCAATTTTACCTACAGGTAAGCCATAGCCGCCGACTGTATCACTCGGCCCTGCCCCCCGGCACGCTGTGCCGTTGATTTGATCGACAGCAGCGGGAGCTGTCATGTTGCAAGGCAGAACAGGGAAATGCCTTGTTTACAAAGGCATCTCCCCATTCTGCCGCTCTGTGTCATGATCGCGGGACACCGGTGGACATCGAGTCTGTGGGACCCGCAAGCCTGGTCACACAGTACGTTTTTCTTCTCCTGCCTGGAGTCAGAGCCCCCCCAGACCTGATGTCCCCTTTCAGGCCTCACGACAGCAACCTCAGCACTTTATCTTACACCCAACTCCCCTGCTAGCCAGGCTCCACGATATTAAAGTCTGATCCAGACACCCTGCCAGGCCCTTCTGCCTGGGGATTCTCTCAAGTATGCAGATCAGGACCTCCTGGCCTCTGCCCATTAACTTCTCGAAGCTTCTCCAAGCTTCTAGAACCAGGGGGAGGTACCAGAGACCTGCCCTGTAGAGCCCCCCAGACTGATTTACAGTAACCCGACCTTATTACAGACTCACACAACTACTGATAGTCACAAAATAAATGTACCTACACTGGTTGCACACCAGAGGGTGCTACACTAACCACCATACTCATCAATAACCGGCAGTGGCGGCTGGTGCTCAAAATTTTTGGGGGCGCAAACAAGCTGAAAAAAAAAACACATCAAGCGCAGCCACTGTGCCCATCAAGCCCAGCCACTGTGCCCATCAAACACAGCCATTGTACCCATAAATTGCCGCCACTGTGCCATCAAATGCAGCCACTGTACCCATCAATTGCTGCCAGTGTGCCCATCAATTGCTGCCAGTGTGCCCCATCAATTGCTGCCAGTGTGCCCCATCACTTGCCGCTACTGTGCCCCATCAAATGCTGTCAGTGTGCCCCCCCGGCATTTACCTGTCTCTGCGCTGTCCTCCATGCTCTGAGTCCTCCACGTCTTCTCCTGTCCTCTTCCCGTCATCTTTTCTATGATAGCCAATCAGGTGACAGGGTAACCAGACCTGAGCACCTGATTGGCTGAGTGGCGGTTCAGTGTTAGGGAAGCGATTTATTCACTTCTCTAACACAACACTGTGTTAACAGCAAACGCACAGCATTGCGCCCGGTGTTTACCAATTTGGAACCCATGGCTCTAATCAGGCACTTCCAAAAACACCCCTGCCGCTGTAATTCAGATGCCCGGCGCCTGACAAGGGGCCGGACACCTGAATAGGGGGCGGTAGCAGCGACAATACATCTATCTATGGTGATAGAGGGGTGCAGGAGAGAGGGGGCGGCGCTCCTGCGCCCTCTATGGACGCACCGCCACTGCAATGAGGGTGTTGATCAACAAGCCAGAGGAATCCGCAAAATTTAGCAATATGTCGTCTGCATAAAGTGATGTTTTTTTTTTCCCCTCCAAAGCTTGAATCCAGCTACCATGGACAATGAAATTTTGTCTAATTAAAACCGTCACCAACGGCTCAATTGCAATGGCAAACAGCAGGGGTGGCCATGGGCATCCGCTGAAATTTTTTCAGGGGGGGTGCACTTTAGCAGCGGCGATACACAGTCGCATTTAACCCTTTCTTTAAATGCTAGCGGGGGTTAAAAGCGCCCCACTAGCGGCGGAATAGCGCAGCTAAAGTGATGGTAAAGCGCCACTTTTTAGCAGCGCTTTACCGATAACGCGGCCAGCTGGCAGTGTGAAATAGCTCTTGAGATAATTCAGCTTCACTCCATGCCCATATAACTATAGCCTAGAGAATGTACAGACCCCCCTTCAGCACAGATGGACCCCCCATTCTGCACAGACCCCTCTATTCAGTACAGACCCCCCATTCCACACAGACCCCCTTCAAGCACAGACCCCCCCTTCAGCACAGATGGACCCCCCTTCAGCACATACCCCCTTCAGTACAGATCCCCCCTTCAGCACAGATGGACCCCTCCATTCAGCACAGATTGACCCCCCATTCTGCACAGACCCCTCCATTCAGTACAGACCCCCCATTCCACACAGACCCCCTTTAAGCACAGACCCCTCGATTCAGCACAGACCCCCCATTCCACACAGACCCTCCTTTAAGCACAGACCCCCCCTTCAGCACAGATGGACCCCCCCCTTCAGCACATACCCCCTTCAGTACAGATCCCCCTTAAGCACAGATGAACCCCCCATTCAGCACAAACCCCCCTTGAGCACAGACAGACCCCCCTCCCCCCATCCGATTCAGTACCTCAGATCAGCCATCAGCGCGGCACAGGCACAGCAGGTGGGGGAGGCGGCTTCACTCTGCTCGCTGTGCCTGTGTGATATCCGGCCCTTCTTGATTTTTCCAGGGGGGGTCAATTGCCCCCCCCCCTTGCCCTATGGAGCGGACGCCCATGGGGGTGACAGAGGGCACCTCTGCCGAGTGCCACAGAATATTTGGATCGGCTCAGTAACACGATTGTTCTCTTAAATCTCTCAAGCCATTGGTTCAAAATACAGTAACTTGTAATACATTTTTTACCAATGCCAAACCGTTCAAGGATCGCATGTTCGGTGAACGGGTCAAACACACTTTATGGAGCCGATCTTCCTATTCACTGCATTATTATTCACATGTATTGTAGAAAGTTTTTAGTTTAAGCCTGAATTCCTTTTATGAAGGTTGGGGGGGGCAATGTGTGGTCCGGTATCTCCCGGGAGCTCGGCAATTATAGAAAAAATGATGATACATTAGTTGTGACCCCGACACCATGCACAGCGCAGCGCTGTTCTCCATTGTGCCGACACAAAAACATTCTCTGACTTCGGTAAGGGGGGGAGGGGAGGGTATTGTTTTGTGGGCTTTTGTTGCGGAGTCGGTGAACAGAGACAGAGTGTTCCCGGGAAGAGAACGCCGGACCATTCAGCTTCGCAGTGTTTTGGAATGTCAATTATGAGATTGGCCTCCCTTGCTCTTCAGTTGTGTAACATAAAAACCTGTTCACAATAAATACCAACAACAGTTTCAGACGCATCAATGTTTCAATCGGTGGTTTATCGTCGCTACTTCGCCTTAAAGGGGTTGTAAAGGTAAATGTTTTTTCACCTTAATGCATCCTATGCATTAACCACTTAAGACCCGGACCAAAATGCACGTAAAAGGACCAGGCCCCTTTTTGCGATTCGGCGTTGCGTCGCTTTAACTGACAATTGCGCGGTCGTGCGGCGTGGCTCCCAAACAAAATTGGCGTCCTTTTTTTCTCACAAATAGAGCTTTCTTTTGGTGGTATTTGATCTTGGCTTCACTCCAAGACAAATCCTTAATTCTCTGGGGACCCCGGGACTTGCATCAAATCCCGGGACAGTCCCGGCGAATCCGGGACGGTTGGGAGGTATGGTTATGGGCTCTCACTTCATGGAGTCCAGCTATATTATGTGGAGAAACTGAAATAATATGTCATCCGGAGAGTTTTTATACAATGGACAATCGGGACTCCGTTATTATAGATACCCCAGTGCATTTGTGTTTGCATTAAGGGGCAGATTCACGTAGATGGGCATATTATTGGGCGGGCGTAACGTATTTGATTTACGTTACGCCGCCGCAAATTTTACACGCAAGTGCTTTATTCACAAAGCACTTGCCTGTAATGTTGTGGCGGCGTAGCGTAAATCCCCCGGCGCAAGCCCGCCTAATTCAAATTAGCGGGCGTATAGAATTTAAATTAGGCGTGTTCCCGCGCCGAACCTAATGCGCATGCGCCATCCGAAGAATATCCCAGGGTGCATTGCTCCAAATGACGTCGCAAGGACGTCATTGGTTTCGACGTGACCGTAAATGGCGTCCAGCCCTATTCACAGACGACTTACGCAAACGACGTAAATTTTCAAATTTCGACACGGGAACGACGGCCATACTTAACATTGGCTGCGCCTCATATACCCAGGGGCAACTTTACGCCGGGACAAGCCTAACGTAAACGTCGTAACTTTACTGCGTCGGCTGGGCGTACGCTCGGGAATTTGCGTATCTAGCTAATTTGCATATTTGACGGGGAAAACGACGGTGGCGACACCTAGCGGCGAAAAAAAAATGCATTTAAGATCCGACGACGTAAGAGCCTTACGCCTGTCGGATCTAATGCTTATCTATGCGTAACTGATTCTAAGAATCAGGCGCATAGATACGACGGCCCAGATTAGGACTTACGACGGCGTACATGGCGTTGCGCCATCGTAAGTCCTTTAAGAATCTGGGCCTAAGAGTTTTTCCTTTTTTTCCTAGTATTTATTTATTTAATCTTTGAGCACTTCAGCCCCGAAAGATTTGGCTGCCTAATGACCGGGCCATTTTTTGTGATTCGGCGCTGCGTCGATTTAACTGACAATTGCGCGGTCATGCGACGTGGCTCCCAGACCAAATTGACGTCCTTTTTTTTCCCCACAAATAGAGCTTTCTTTTGGTGGTATTTGATCACCTCTGCGGTTTTTATTTTTTGCGCTATAAACAAAAATAGAGCGACAATTTTGAAAAAAAATCAATATTTTTAACTTTTTGCTATAATAAATATCCCCCAAAAAATATATAAAAACATTTTTTTCCTCATTTTAGGCCGATACGTATTCTTCTACATATTTTTGGTAAAAAAAAAAACATTTATCGATTGGTTTGCGCATAATTTATAGCGTTTACAAAATAGGGGATAGTTTTATTGAATTTTTATTAATTATTTTTTCTTTACTACTAATGGCGGCGATCAGTGATTTTTTCCGTGACTGCGACATTATGGTGGACACTTCGGACAATTTTGACACATTTTTGGGACCATTGTCATTTTCACAGCAAAAAATGCTATAAAAATACACTGACTACTGTGAAAATGACAATTGCAGTTTGGGAGTTAACCACTAGGGGGCACTGAAGGGGTTAAGTGTGACCTCATATGTGTTTCTAACTTTAGGGGGGCGGGGCTGGACGTGTGACATCATTGATCATGTTTCCCTATATCAGGGAACACACGATCAATGACAGCGCCACAGTGAAGAACGGGGAAGCTGTGTTTACACTCACCTCTCCCCGTTCTTCAGCTCCGGGGACCGATCGCGGGACTCCAGCGGCGATCCGGTCCGTGGGTCCCACGGAACTTTGGACCGGGCCGGGACCGGACCGGGTCGCGTGCACGCGCCGTGGCGCGCGTGTGCGACCCCACGGCTGGGCTTAAAGAGCCACGTACAGGTACGTGGATGTGCCCAGCCGTGCCATTCTGCCGACGTGGATCGGCGTGAAGGGGTCCTTAAGTGGTGAAGGGTAAAAGTTTGCCGCCATTCCACGAGCGGGCGCAATTTTGAAGCGTGACATGTTGGGTATCAATTTACTCAGCGGAACATTATCTTTCACAATATAGAAAAAATTTGGGCTAACTTTACTGATATGTTATTTTTTTTAAGTAAAAAAAGTGTATTTTTTTTAAAAAAAAGTGCGCTTGCAAGACCGCTGCGCGAATACGGTGTGACAAAAAGTATTGCAACGACCGCCATTTTATTCTCTAGGGTGTTAGAAAAAAAATGTATAATGTTTAAGGGGTTCTAAGTAATTTTCTAGCGAAATATTATTTTTTTTAACTTGTAAAGAACAAATCTCAGAAAGAAGGCTCGGTCCTTGAGTGGTTAAATGTTAAATGTCTGTTTTCACTCCCCAGAACTGTGTGGGATAATCGAAGGAATTTCTGCGCTTTCAGCAACCGATTAGATGGCAAAAAAAAATGCCACAAAGAAAATAATAATAACGATATAAAATTCCGATCCCGGGAAGCTGTGACTGCAGCAGAAAATAATGTTATTTTCTGGCAAATATGAAAGTATTAAAAAAACAACCCAGCAGATTTCTCCCATCCCCCCCCCCCTTATACACGAGGAGCCGAATCCAGGGGACAGGATTCGGGGAACAGCGAGCCGTCCTAAGAGAAATACCGGCGCTGTCGTGCCGCTGTCACTGAAAGGGATTAGTGCCCTGGCTGTCACGCAGATCCTCCTGCTTCAAAGTGCCCTATGACCATTGTCCACCAATGAGACGTACGCACTAGATCGGCATTTCATTAACCCCTTCAATACCAGGGCACCCCCCCCCTTTTCTGCGCGGTCTGGGATGGATCCGGCTCGACGGCCACCGTTCGCACCAAATGCGGAGCATACAAAAGGACAAAGGCTCCAATAGCGTGTTATCATTTCTTTTTTTTTTCAAACACAGCTCTTTTATTGTATAAAATATTCCAGTTGGATGTACAAAAACATCATAAAAACGCTTGCCGGCGATGAAAATTTCAAATTCGAACGAACACCCTGCATTCCCAGGGGGCCACGTGGGGGAGTGATGATGTCAGCGCGCTGCTCTGCCCCGACACGTTTTGTCATAACGTGACGTCTTCCAAAGGGCACGTATGACAAAACATGTCGGGCGGAGCTACGCGCTGACGTCATCACGCCCCACGTGACCCCGGAAGTGTTCATTTTACGATTTTGTTTACATGATTATATTGCATGTTTGTGTCACAGATTTTTCCACTTATAACCCCCCCCATGTGCACCCCCGTGACTGTGCTGCACCCCCCTCCCGTGGCACTGTTGGCTTCCCTGTCCTGTTAAAAAATTGAATGTAATTTTTTTATTATTATTATAAATTTTTCAAATAATAAAAAAAAGGGTTAATTCACACACACAGGTTCTCCGTTATGTTTGTCCGCTAATAACAATTTTTGTGTTTTGTTTTTGTTGTGAAAATTCTGTTT
The DNA here is from genome assembly GCF_905171775.1 of Rana temporaria. Lineage (NCBI taxonomy): Eukaryota > Metazoa > Chordata > Amphibia > Anura > Ranidae > Rana > Rana temporaria. The sequence continues at coordinate 478,919,244 of NC_053492.1, read as the reverse complement.
TGATATATTGGTGGGGGTACCGCCAGGTAGGCTGTACGGGGCCCCCGTGATTTCTAGCAGCGGCCCTGTCTGTACCATGTGATGACTGTGACCAATCATATTGCTCATCACAATAGTACACACTGAATGGCATGAGTCAAAGCCTTTTATTGTGTACAACTGTCATGTGATCTGCTGCGATTGGCCACAGCGATCACATTGTACAGTGACCTGTCATTGTTCGTGACCGGTGGACAGGGTGGGTGACAGATTGTGCCAGAGTGCGGTCGTCACGTAGCTGGTCGGAGGCCGAGGTGTTGAGAGGGCTACGTGCAGCGCGCTCCAGAAGGTGGTGCAGGAGGGGCAGTGCCTAAAGAGGCACAAGTTGCCAGTAGGGTACTGAAGAGCTGGAGCCTACACTAGGGTGACCACATGCCCCAGAATGACCGGGACAGTCACGCATTCTGCAGGTCTGTCCCCGACACATTCATTCCAGGACAATACAGTGTCCCAGAATATAAACTAACATGGCCACCCCCCCCACGGGCCAATCTGATGCCCCCAAAAAACGCCGCCACATCAACGCTTTACTCACTGACAGTACTTGCCCTGGCCGGGAATGCCTGGAGGAGCACAATCCCCGCCCCCTGCTTGTGATTGGAGAAATCATAAATCCCGCCTCTTGTGTCCAATCACTGTGCTGTGATTCGTTACAGCACAAGCTGATTCAGAGAGGGTGTCCCTGAATGATAGTTTGGAAATGTGGTCACGCTTACCCCGACTTGTTCATTCCCCGACTTGTTCATTCCCCGACTTAGTTGGGGTAGGCGGTACACTTTGGTGGGGGGGTCAGCCACGCCCTGTGACCTTTGACCTCTGGGAACCCACTTTCTGACCTTTGACCTCTGGGGGAGGTCCCTGTTCCAATTCCTGAGTCCTAGCCATATTCTTCAATGGGAAACCCTAACCCCCTAACACTAACCCTAAACCCCTAACACTAACCCTAAACCTAACCCTAAACCCCAACCCCTAACACTAACCCTAACACTAACCCTAAACACCTAACACTGACCCCTAACCCTAACCCTAAACCTAACCCCCAACCCCTAACACTAACCCTAACATTAACCCTATTGGGCTATTAATATTCCTGGCTATGCTCTCTTTCGGAAAGACAGGGTAAAAAGGAAAGGTGGAGGGGTCTGTCTCTATGTGAGAAGTGACCTCAAAGCAAGCGTGAAAGAGAACCTCGTTGATGGAGAGTGTGATGAGGCTGAAGCATTATGGGTGGAACTGCATACAGATGTGCATAGTTCAAAATTAATCATTGGAGTTTGTTATAAACCACCCAATGTTAATGAGGAGGTGGAGACTCAGCTCCTTGCACAGATGGAAAGGGCTGCAAGGTCTGGGACGGTGATAATAATGGGGGATTTTAACTACCCAGAAATTGACTGGATTAATGGCACTTCTGGGACAGTTAAAGGACAAAATTTTAAAAACCTATTGCAGGACAATTTTATGGTGCAGTTTATTGATGCCCCAACTAGGAATGATGCCCTGTTGGACCTGATAATCTCAAACCATGCAGAGCTTATTACTAATGTTCAGATAAAGGAACACCTGGGTAGCAGTGATCATAACATGATTTCATTTAATGTTAACTATAAGCAAGAAATACATACAGGAAATATTAAAACACTAAATTTTAAGAGAACAAATTTTCCAAGGATGAGGGCTGCTCTCCAGGACTTGGACTGGGAGGGACTATTGGCACAGCTGAACACAGAACAGAAATGGGAATTCTTCAAAAAGACTGTTTGGAACCTCACTGCAAAGTATGTTCCCATGGGCAATAAGTTTAAAAGGCTAAAAATAAAACCTATGTGGCTCACGGTCAAAGTTAAAAAAGCTATAAACAATAAGAAAGTAGCTTTTAAAAAATATAAAAATGAAGGAACACTAGTGTTGTTTAAATGTTACAAAGAATATAACAGGATATGCAAAAAGGAAATCAAGGATGCAAAAATTCAAAACGAACGACAGATTGCAAAAGATAGTAGGACAAACCCCAAAAAATTCTTTAAATATATTAATAGTAAAAAGGTGAAGTCTGAGCATGTAGGCCCCTTACAAAATAATCTAGAGTGGGTGACTGGGGACAAAGAGAAGGCAAATTTATTAAATGTTTTCTTCAGCTCTGTGTTTACAATGGAGCATGGGGGAGCTCATGTCCAAAATGGGGGTGGGAGTGACACAGCCCCAAATCCACAATGGCTCAAAAATGATATGGTCCAGAAATATTTAGACAGAATAAAGGTGGATAAAGCACCTGGACCTGATGGCATCCACCCACGGATCCTAGGTGAGTTGAGCTCTGTCATTTCAAAGACACTGTATCTAATATTTAGGGACTCATTAAAGACAGGAATAGTACCACTGGATTGGCGCAGGGCCAATGTGGTGCCCATATTTAAAAAAGGGAAGAAAGTCTTTACCAAGTAACTATAGACCTGTTAGTTTAACTTCTATAGTTGGGAAGATACTGGAACGTTTAATAAAAGACCACATGGATGAGTTCTTGCTGGAAAAAAACTATTTAAGCAGCAGACAACATGGATTCATGAAAGACAGAAGTTGTCAGACAAACCTGATTTCCTTTTATGAAGAGGTAAGTAAAACCCTGGACAGAGGCGTGGCTGTGGACGTGATATATTTGGATTTTGCAAAAGCGTTCGATACAGTTCCGCACACACAGCTCATGTGTAAGGTAAGGTCTACAGGATTGGATATATCAGTTTGTAAATGGATAGAAAACTGGCTGAAAGACAGAATTCAGAGAGTCGTGGTTAATGATTCTTACTCTGAATGGTCCAAGGTTATCAGTGGTGTACCCCAAGGTTCAGTGCTGGGACCCTTACTTTTCAATATATTTATAAATGATATTGGGTCTGAGATCAAAAGTAACATTTCTGTCTTTGCAGATGACACCAAGCTATGCAGTGGAATAACGTCCTTACAGGATGTCTCCAATTTACAAGCCGACCTCAATGCTCTGTCTGATTGGGCGACTAAGTGGCAGATGAGGTTTAATGTAGATAAATGTAAAGTTATGCACTTGGGGGCTAAGAATATGCATGCATCATACATACTAGGGGGAGTACAACTGGGGGGGTCTGTAGTGGAGAAGGATCTGGGGGTTTTAGTTGATCATAAGCTCAATAATGGCATGCAATGCCAAGCTGCAGTTTCCAAAGCGAGCAAAGTCCTTTCTTGTATTAAGAGAGGTATGGACTCCAGAGAGAGAGACATCTTCTGTACAAATCATTAGTAAGACCTCATCTGGAATATGCAGTTCAGTTTTGGGCACCAGTTCTCAAAAAGGATATCGGAGAACTGGAGAAAGTGCAGAGAAGAGCAACCAAACTGATAAGAGGCATGGAGGAGCTCAGCTATGAGGAAAGATTAGAGGAACTAGATTTATTCACTCTTGAGAAGAGGAGAATAAGGGGGGATATGATCACCATGTACAAATATATAAGGGGTCCATATAGTGAACTTGGTGTTGAGTTATTCACTTTACGGTCATCACTGAGGACAAGGGGGCACTCTTTACGTCTAGAGGAAAAGAGATTTCACCTCCAAATACGGAAAGGTTTTTTCACAGTAAGAGCTGTGAAAATGTGGAACAGACTCCCTCCAGAGGTGGTTCTGGCCAGCTCAGTAGATTGCTTTAAGAAAGGTCTGGATTCTTTCCTAAATGTACAGAATATAACTGAGTACTAAGATTTGTAGGTAAAGTGGATCCGGGGAAAATCCGATTGCCTCTCGGGGGATCAGGAAGGAATTTTTTTCCCCTGCTGTAGCAAATTGGATCATGCTCCGCTGGGGTTTTTTTGCCTTCCTCTGGATCAACTGTGGGTATGGAGTTGGGTGTATAGGATTTTACTGTGTTTTTTTTTTTTTTTTTTTTTTTTTGGTTGAACTGGATGGACTTGTGTCTTTTTTCAACCTGACTAACTATGTAACTATGTAACTATGTAACCCTAAACGCCTAACACTGACCCCTAACCCTAAACCTAACCCCCAACCCCTAACACTAACCCTAACTCCTAACCCTAAACCCCTAACACTGACCCCTAACCCTAAACCTAACCCTAACCTCCAACCTCTAACACTAACCCTAACTCCTAACCCTAACATTAACCCTAAACCCTAACCCTAAACCCCTAACACTGACCCATAAACCCTAAACCTAACCCTAACCCCCAACCCCTAACACTAACCCTAACTCCTAACCCTAAACCCCTAACCCCTAACCCCCAACCCCTAACACTAACCCCCTAAGCCCCACCCCTAACACTAACCCTAACCCCTAACCCTAAACCACTAACACTAACCCTAACCCCTAACCCTAAACCCCCTAACCCTAAACCACTAACCCTAAACCCCCTAACCCTAAACCACTAACCCCAACCCCTAACACTAACCCTAACCCCCTAACACTAACCCCTAACCCTAACCCCCTAACCCTAAACCCCTAACAATAACCCCCAACCCCTAACACTAACCCTAACTCCTAACCCTAAACCCCTAACCCTAAACCCCTAACAGTAACCCTAACCCTAAACCCCTAACCCCCAACCCCTAACACTAACCCCCTAACCCCCACCCTAACCTTAAACCCCTAACAATAACCCCCAACCACTAACCCTAACCCCCAACCCTAACACTAACACTAACCCCTAACCCTAAAACCCTAAACCCCTAACACCTAACACGAACTCTAACCCTAATCCCCTAACCTTAACCCCCTAACCCTAAACCCCTAACAATAACCCCCAACCCCTAACACTAACCCTAACACTAACCCTAACACTAACCCTAACCCCTAAACCTAACCCCTAACCCCCTAACCCTAATTTCTGACCAAAAGCTCACATCAAACTTTTCTTGTCAGAATTTCCCGACCGTGTGTATGCGGCATAAATGCATCAACCCAAAGCCCCACCCCCCCATCATAGATTACTATTTAGGAAAACTGCCTAAATCTCCATCTTATTATATATAGAGGGGGGGGGGGGGCTACAGAAGGATTTAAAAATATGCGTTCCATGGATGCAGAGAAAATCCATTATGGCGTCCAGGAGTGTAAATTGATCCACTAGAAAAATGTTTACTCTATTATGTTGATTGTTTTCCCGGATGCAGCGGGGGGGGGGGCAGGAGGGGTCTTTGGGGGGGGGATTGGGGGGCTTTGGGGGGTGGGGTGATAAGGGAACTTGTGGTCCAGCTTCTTGCACACTAAGCTTTTCCAGGGAATCGCCACTTTCAACGTGCGGAGACACAACTAGGAAGCGGTCAATCCTCTGCGCGGCGAGGGGGAAGCGATTTCACGCCGGTGACCCGCGTGACTCAGAAAACAACTGAGCTGATTTTTTTTCTCTTTCTTTTTCTATAATTGTGTAACCCGACCGAGATGCGCTTATCCGGCAGGTTACAGCGAAATCTCAGCTTCTAGATCCCAACGCCGCGTCTGTTCATCCGGCTATTGCCGACATCCATCATCCCAACAAGAGAGAAGATAAATCTGATTCTGGATTGGATAACACTGGGGGGTAATTTTGATGGTACTCTAGATTTCAGTGCCGAGAACCCACTCATTGTACAGACCCCCCCCCCCTCCCCCTCCCCTCACCCACACACACAACCCCCAACCTATTAACCCCTTCATTGTCAGAGATTTTTATTTTATTTATTTATTTATTTATGTATTTATTTTATTTTATTTATTTATGTATTTATTTATTTATTTTATTTTATTTATTTATTTATGTATTTATTTATTTATTTATTTATGTATGTATTTATTTATTTATTTATTTATTTATGTATTTATTTATTTTATTTTATTTATTTATGTATTTATTTATTTGTTTATTTATTTATTTTATTTATTTATTTATTTGTTTATTTATTTTATTTATTTATTTATGTATTTATTTATGTATTTATTTATTTGTTTATTTATTTATGTATTTATTTATTTTATTTATTTATTTATGTATTTATTTATTTTATTTATTTATTTATGTATTTATTTATTTATTTATGTATTTATTTATTTATTTATTTATGTATTTATTTATTTATTTATTTATGTATTTATTTATTTTATTTATTTATTTATTTATGTATTTATTTATTTATTTTTTATATATATTTTATTTGAACACATTTTAAAAATTAAATGTTAGGTCTAAAGATTTCATAAAACACCCAAAATGTTGTATATTTTCTGTAGACAATTTTTATTTAAAATTTTTTTTTTTTCGCGTGGGCAAATCATCAAATCACAGCACCTCATCCCGGACTACTTACAGGTGCCTTGAAAAAGTATTCATACCCCTTAAAATTCTCCACATTTTCTCGTGTGACAACCAAATTTTTTATTGGGATTTTAGGTGAGAGACCAACACTAAAGTGTCACATAATTGTGAAGTGGAAGGAAAATGATAAATGATAGAAATAAATATGTGAAATGTGCGGGGGGAGGGGCATTTGTATGGCCCCCCCGGAGTCAAAACTTTGTAGAACCCCCTTTCTTAAATATGCAAGGCAACTCCTCCTAGCTTCCACCCACTATCTTCTAGAAGGTTCTCAAACATTCTAGAACCAAAGAGCTGCCAGGACGAGTCATCCAGCCCTAACCTCACTGCAATAACAGCTGGGAGTCTTTTTGGGGGGGTCTCTACCAGCTTTGCCCATCTAGAGAGGGAAATTTCTCCTCCATTCTTCTTCTCTGTAAAATATCTCAGGCTCTGTCAGATTGGATGGAGAGAGTCTGTGATCAGCAATTTTCAAGTCTTGCCACGGATTCTCAATGGGATTTAGGTCTGGACTGTGACTGGGCCATTCTAACACATGAATAGGCTTTGATCTAAACCATTCCATTGTAGCTCTGGCTGTACTTTAGGGGCGTTGTCCTGCTGGAAGGTGAACCTCCGCCCCCCCCCCCCCCGGTCTCAAGTATTTTGCAGGTTTTCTTCTAAGATTGTCCTGTATTTGTCTCCATCCATCTTCCCGTCAACTCTGACCAGCTTCCCTGTCCCTGCTGAAGAAAAGCATCCCCACCACATGATGCTGCCACCACCATGTTTCACGGTGGGAATGGTGTGTTCAGGGTGATGTGCAGTGTTCGTTTTCCCCACACACATAGCGGACAAAAAGTTGAATTTTGGTGTCATGTGACCAGAGCACCTTCTTCCACATGTTTGCTGTGTCCCCTCCCCCACATGTTTGCTGTGTCCCCTCCCCCACATGTTTGCTGTGTCCCCTCCCCCACATGTTTGCTGTGTCCCCTCCCCCACATGTTTGCTGTGTCCCCTCCCCCACATGTTTGCTGTGTCCCCTCCCCCACATGGCTTCTCACAAACTACAAACAGGACTTCTTATGTCTTTCTTCCTCCAATGTCTTCTTGTCACTCTTCCATAAAGGGCAGATTTGTGGAGAGACCACTAATAGTTGTCCTGTGGACAGATTCTCCCCCCTGAGCTGTGCAGCTCCTGTGCAGCTCCTCCAGAGTTCCCATGGGCCTCTTGGCTGCTTCTCTGATGAATGCTCTCCTTGCCCGGCCGGGTCAGTTTAGGTGGACGGTCATGTCTTGGTAGGTTTGCAGTTGTGCCATACTCTTTCCATTTTCCGATGATGGATTGAACAGAAGCTCCGTGAGATCTTCAAAGCTTGGGGAGATTTTTTTTTTTATAACCCAACCCAACAATGGACTCCTAACAGCCAGTATCAATAGGCCCTCCAGCTGCAAGCAACATTAGACCCCTCCCTCAACAATAGATCCCTCCCAACAACTATTGACCACCTGCAACCTAAGCCCTACCCCAGTAACAATAAATCCCCCATGAGCAACAGAAGACCTACCCAGCAACAATAGACCCCCCCTTCAAAAATAGATCCCCTTCAGCAACAATAGATTCCAAGCATCAATAAACCATCCAGCAGCCATAGCAACATTAGACCCCTCCCTCAAAAGTAGACCTCTCCCAGCAATGATTGACCACCTGGAACATAAGCCCTACCCCAGCAACAATAAATCCCCCATGAGCAAAAGAAGACCTCCCCAGCAACAATATACTCCCCCTGCAAAAATAGATCCCCTTCAGCAACAATAGATTCCCAAGTAGCAAGCATCAATAGATCCTCCAGCAGCCATAGCAAGATTAGACCCCTCCCTCAAAAGTAGATCCCTCCCGGCAACTATTGACCACCTGGAACATAAGCCCTACCCCAGCAACAATACATCCCCAATGAGCAACAAAAGACCTCCACAGCAACAATATACTCCCCCTGCAAAAATAGATCCCCTTCAGCAACAATAGATTCCCAAGTAGCAAGCATCAATAGATCCTCCAGCAGCCAGAGCAACATTAGACCCCCCTTCTTCAAAAGTAGATCCCTCCCGGCAACTATTGACCACCTGCAACATAAGCCCTACCCCAGCAACAATAAATCCCCCACCAGCAACAATAGACCTACCCAGCAACAATAGACCCCCCCCCCTGCAAAAATAGATCCCCTTCAGCAACAATAGATTCCCAAGTAGCAAGCATCAATAGATCCTCCAGCAGCCAGAGCAACATTAGACCCCCCTCCTTCAAAAGTAGATCCCTCCCAGCAATGATTGACCACCTGGAACATAAGCCCTACCCCAGCAACAATAAATCCCCCCATGAGCAAAAGAAGGCCTCCCCAGCAACAATATACTACCCCTGCAAAAATAGATCCCCTTCAGCAACAATAGATTCCCAAGTAGCAAGCATCAATACATCCTCCAGCAGCCATAGCAACATTAGACCCCCCTCCTTCAAAAGTAGATCCCTCCCGGCAACTATTGACCACCTGTAATCTAAGCCCTACCCCAGCAACAATAAATCCCCTATGAGCAACAGAAGACCTCCACAGCAACAATATACTCCCCCTGCAAAAATAGATCCCCTTCAGCAACAATAGATTCCCAAGTAGCAAGCAGCAATAGATCCTCCAGCAGCCAGAGCAACATTAGACCCCCCTCCTTCAAAAGTAGATCCCTCCCGGCAACTATTGACCACCAGCAACCTAAGCCCTACCCCAGCATCAATAAATCCCCCATGAGCAACAGAAGACCTCCCCAGCAACAATAGACCCCCTTTTCTCCATGAAAACATATCCCCTACAGCAGTGGTCATCAACTCCTGTCCTCAGGGGCCCACTAACAGGCCAGGTTTTCTGTATTACCTTGGGGGAGATGGATAAAAGTGATCTATTTTTTTATTTTTTTGTGTGTAAAAAATAATAAAATAAATAAAAATAAATAAGAAAACAAAAATATATTTTTTTTAAATCTCCCCGTCCCGACGAGCTCGTGCACAGAAGCGAACGCATACGTGAGCAGCGCCCGCATATGAAAACGATGTTCAAACCACACATGTGAGGTATCGCCGCGATCGTTAGAGCGAGAGCAATAATTCTAGCCCTAGACCTCCTTTGTGGCTCAAAAGATGCAACCTGTACAATTTTTTATACGTCACCTATGGAGATTTGAAGGGTAAAAGTTTGTCGTCATTCCACGAGTGGGCGCAATTTTGGAAGCGCGACATGTTGGATATCATTTTACTCGGCGTAACATTATCTTTCACAATATATAAAAGAATTGGTCTAACTTTACCGTTGTCTTATTTTTTAATACAAAAAAGTTAATTTTTTCCAAAAAAAGTGCGCTTGTAAGACCGCTGCGCAAATACGGTGCTACAAAAAGTCTTGCAACGACCGCCATTTTATTCTCTAGGGTGTTAGAAAAAAATATATATAATGTTTGGGGGTTTTAAGTAATTTTCTAGCAAAAAAAAACTGTTTTAATCTTGTAAACGCCGAATCTGAAAAAACAGGCAAGGTCCTTAACCACTTAAGGACCGCCTCCTGCAGTAATACGTCGGCAGAATGGCACGGCTGGGCACAAGCACGTACCTGTACATCCTCTTTAAGTGCCCAGCCGTGGGTCGCGGGCGCGCGCCCGAAGCTCCGTGACCGCGGGACCCGATCGCCGCTGGAGTCCCGCGATCGGTCCCCGGAGCTGAAGAACGAGGAGAGCTGTGTGTAAACACGGCTTCCCCGTTCTTCACTGTGGTGCCGTCATAGATCGTGTGATCCCTTTTATAGGGAATCACAATCAATGACGTCACACCTACAGCCACACCCCCCTACAGTTAGAAACACATATGTGGTCACACTTAACCCCTTCAGCGCCCCCTATTGGTTAACTCCCAAACTGCAATTGTCATTTTCACAGTAATCAGTGCATTTTTATAGCATTTTTTGCTGTGAAAATGACAGTGGTCCTAAAAATGTGTCAAAATTGTCCGATGTGTCCGACATAATGTCGCAGTCACGAAAAAAATCGCTGATCGCTGCCATTCGTAGTAAAAAAAAAAAAAAAATTATAAAAATGCAATAAAACTATCCCCTATTTTGTAAACGCTATAAATTTTGCGCAAACCAATCGATAAACGCTTATTGCGATTTTTTTTTACCAAAAATAAGTAGAAGAATACGTATCGGCCTAAACTGAGGGAAAAAACATTTTTTATATATTTTTGAGGATATTTATTATAGCAAAAAGTAAAAAATATTGATTTTTTTTTCAAATATGTCGCACTATTTTTGTTTATAGCGCAAAAAATAAAAACCGCAGAGGCGATCAAATACCCCTAAAAGAAAGCTCTATTTGTGGGGAAAAAAGGACGCCAATTTTGTTTGCGCAATTGTGAGTTAAAGCAACGCAGTGCCGAATCGCAAAAACTGGCCAGGTCCTTTAGCTGCCTAAAGGTCCGGGTCTTAAGTGGTTAAACCCCCCCCGGGGACCAGATTGTCCAATAGACAGAGGCGGATCCAATTCTCGCTCAGCACAAACACACGATTTTGGCGTCTTTCTGACACAAAAGTTCTGTTATTTTAATTGTGGAGAAGTTGGAGAGGGCCGTGCGTCTGACGGAGGAGATCGGGGGACTTTGTGTCTCTGTTGTCAAATTTACTGTTTTCAATAAAATTCCATTCGGCACGCGGACAGGAGAAGAGGGACTGCGGAGGAGATTATATTGCAGCATAAAGAGCACCGGATAATTGGATCTCCACTCAGGGGCCTCTTGTGGGTGGAAGGAAGGCTTGTGCCTCATTATCTTAAAGTTTTCTGTGTCTCAAAATGTATCAAACTTTACTGACATTTATTTAACCCCTCACTGTACATATACGTCATTTTTTTAAAGAGGGATATCCCGGTAACGGCAGCAGCCGCTGCCACAACCCAGGTACATAGGCGTGCGCACAGGGTGTGCTGGGTGTGCCCAGGCACACCCTAATCACCCTATGCAGCACAGATTTCCCCTACTGCCCTGGCTCCCATCTTTCCCCCTGCAGCGTTGGCAGCTTCCCTCCTCTTCTATTGGCTGTTGCTCCTGGGATGTTTTAGGAGTGGGGAAAGGGTCAATAAATATGTAATTTGCCGACCCCTTCCCTTTCTAAATGAACACCGCGAGCGATCGGTAGCGTGTGTTTGGGCTTTGGGGTGCACACCCTGATGCAATAGGCTGCGCACACCTATGCCCAGGTATCCATCTTTCCTGTGAGCGGTCCTCTAACCACTTCCATACCGGGGGGGGGCACTTACACCACCTTCCTGCCCAGGCCAATTTTCAGCTTTCAGCGCTGTCGCACTTTGAATGACAATTGCGCGGTCATGCCACACTGTACCCAAACAACATTTTTTATCATTTTGTTCCCACAAATAGAGATGATTTCTTTTGGTGGTATTTGATCACCTCTGCCATTTTTTTTTGTGCAACAACTAAAAAAAGAGTGAAATTTTTGTAAAAAACAAAGTTTTTCTTTGTTTCTGTTAATTTATTTTATAAATAAGTACCTTTTTTTCTTCAATGACGGGCACTGATATGGCTGCACTGAAGGGCACTGATAAGGTGGCACTGATGGGCACCAATAAGGCGGCACTGATGGGCACTGATGATGGGCACTGATAGGTGGCACTGGTATGCGGCACTGATGGGCACTCATAGGGGCACTGATGGGCATTTATAGGCGGCACTGATGGGCACTCATAGCTGGCACTGATGGGCACTTATGGGTGGCACTGATGCAGTAGGTGACATGGATGGGCACTGATAGGTGGGCACGGATGAGCACTGATAGGTGGCACTGATGGACACTGGTGGGTGGCACTGATGACACTGGTGGGTGGCATTGCTGGGCATCACAAATTTGTTTGTGCCATGCTGGTACCAGTCAGTGCCCATTTGTGGGCACTGATTGGCATATGTTATGCATACATTTCTATATGTGGATGGCCATGGGGACTTACCTGGCCATCCACATGTTGGGTGCTTCCCTGGTGGTGCTGGGCGGCATCCTGGTGGTCCAGTATGGGCAACTAATATTTAAGAGGACCTGTCATGCTTTTTTCTATTACAAGGAACGTTTACATTCCTTGTAATAGGAATAAAAGTGATACATTTTTTTTTTTGTGTAAAAATGAATAAATAAAATAAAAAAATGTTTAAAGCACCCTGTCCTGACGAGCTCGCGCGCAGAAGCGAACGCATACGTGAGTAGCGTCCGCATATGAAAACGGTGTTCAAACCACACATGTGAGGTATCACCGTGATCGGTAGAGCGAGAGCAATAATTCTAGCCCTAGACCTCCTCTGTATCTTTCACAATATCTGTCTGATTTTTTTTTCAAAGAGTCGCTGAGCAAATACGGTGTGACAAAAAGTATTCCAATGACCGCCATTTCATTCTCTAGGGTGTTAGAAAAAAAATATATATAATGTTTGGGGGTTCTAAGTAATTTTCGAGCAAAAAAAAAACAGTTTTAATCTTGTAAATAGTGTTGAGCGGAATACACCATATTCGATTTCGCGATATATCACAAATATATAGCCGAATATTCGTGAAATATTCGCTAAAATCGAATATTCGTGATATTAAACAAAAAAAAAATTGCGAAATTTCGCTAATGCGAATTTATTGCGAACATCTTGCGAATTTTTTTTTTTTTTTCTGATTGGCTCTGATGCAAAAGAAAGGGCGGAGAAAGTAATCGCAAAAAATTTTTTTTTGCAAAATGTTCGCAATAAATTCGCATTAGCGAAATTTCGCAATTTTTTTTCCATATTCGGAATAGCGAATATTGGCCGCGAAATTCGAGATATTCGCGAATACTCGAATATGCCATATTCGAGCCGAATATTCGCAATACGAATATTCGTGAGCAACACTAGTAGAAAACGCTGGAGAGGTGGATGTGGGCATTGGCTCAGCATGTCCCTCCAAAATGTTGTTCTGATGGGGACACAGATGTGTGGAAAGGCTCTGAGAGGAACACAGATGTGCAAGGAGTTTCTGATGGGGACAGAGATGTGCAAGGAGTTTCTGATGGGGACACAGATGTATAAGGAGTCTCTGATGGGGACACAGATATGTAAGGAGTCTCTGATGGGAACACAGATATGTAAGGAGTCTCTGATGGGGACACAGATATGTAAGGAGTCTCTGATGGGGACACAGATGTACAAGGAGTCTCTGATGGGGACACAGATGTATAAGGGGTCTCTGATGGGGACACATATGTATAAGGAGTCTCTGATGGGGACACAGATGTATAAGGAGTCTCTGATGGGGACACAGATGTATAAGGGGTCTCTGATGGAGACACAGATGTATAAGGAGTCTCTGATGGGGACACAGATGTATAAGGAGTCTCTGATGGGGACAGAGATATGTGAGGAGTCTCTGATGGGGACACAGATGTGTAAGGAGTCTCTGATGGGGACACAGGTGTATAAGGAGTCTCTGATAGGGACACAGATATGTAAGGAGTCTCTGAGGAGGACACATATGTGCAGAAAGGCTCTGATGAGGACACAGATGTGCAAGGAGTCTCTGATGGGGACACAGATGTGCAGAACGGCTCTGATGAGGACACAGATGTGCAAGGAGTCTCTGATGGGGACACAGATGTATAAGGAGACTCTGATGGGGACACAGATGTACAAGGAGTTTCTGATGGGGACACAGATAAGCAAGGAGTCTCTGATGGGGACACAGATGTATAAGGGGTCTCTGATGGGGACACAGATGTATAAGGGGTCTCTGATGGGGACACAGATGTATAAGGAGTCTCTGATGGGGACACAGATGTATAAGGGGTCTCTGATGGGGACACAGATGTATAAGGAGTCTCTGATGGGGACACAGATGTATAAGGGGTCTCTGATGGGGACACAGATGTATAAGGGGTCTCTGATGGGGACACAGATGTACAAGGAGTCTCTGATGGGGACACAGATGTATAAGGGGTCTCTGATGGGGACACAGATGTATAAGGGGTCTCTTATGGGGACACAGATGTATAAGGGGTCTCTGATGGGGACACAGATGTATAAGGAGTCTCTTATGGGGACACAGATGTATAAGGAGTCTCTGATGGGGACACAGATGTATAAGGAGTCTCTGATGGGGACACAGATGTACAAGGAGTCTCTGATGGGGACACAGATGTATAAGGAGTCTCTGATGGGGACACAGATGTATAAGGAGTCTCTGATGGGGACACAGATGTATAAGGGGTCTCTGATGGGGACACAGATGTACAAGGGGTCTCTGATGGGGACACAGATGTATAAGGAGTCTCTGATGGGGACACAGATGTATAAGGAGTCTCTGATGGGGACACAGATGTATAAGGGGTCTCTGATGGGGACACAGATGTACAAGGGGTCTCTGATGGGGACACAGATGTATAAGGAGTCTCTGATGGGGACACAGATAAGCAAGGAGTCTCTGATGGGGACACAGATGTACAAGGAGTCTCTGATGGGGACACAGATGTATAAGGAGTCTCTGATGGGGACACAGATGTATAAGGAGTCTCTGATGGGGACACAGATGTATAAGGAGTCTCTGATGGGGACACAGATGTATAAGGGGTCTCTGATGGGGACACAGATGTATAAGGAGTCTCTGATGGGGACACAGATGTATAAGGAGTCTCTGATGGGGACACAGATGTATAAGGAGTCTCTGATGGGGACACAGATGTATAAGGAGTCTCTGATGGGGACACAGATGTATAAGGGGTCTCTGATGGTGACACAGATGTACAAGGAGTCTCTGATGGGGACACAGATGTACAAGGAGTCTCTGATGGGGACACAGATGTATAAGGGGTCTCTGATGGGGACACAGATGTACAAGGAGTCTCTGATGGGGACACAGATGTATAAGGGGTCTCTGATGGGGACACAGATGTATAAGGGGTCTCTGATGGGGACACAGATGTACAAGGAGTCTCTGATGGGGACACAGATGTACAAGGAGTTTCTGATGGGGACACAGATAAGCAAGGAGTCTCTGATGGGGACACAGATGTATAAGGGGTCTCTGATGGGGACACAGATGTATAAGGGGTCTCTGATGGGGACACAGATGTATAAGGAGTCTCTGATGGGGACACAGATGTATAAGGGGTCTCTGATGGGGACACAGATGTATAAGGAGTCTCTGATGGGGACACAGATGTATAAGGAGTCTCTGATGGGGACACAGATGTATAAGGGGTCTCTGATGGTGACACAGATGTACAAGGAGTCTCTGATGGGGACACAGATGTACAAGGAGTCTCTGATGGGGACACAGATGTATAAGGGGTCTCTGATGGGGACACAGATGTACAAGGAGTCTCTGATGGGGACACAGATGTATAAGGGGTCTCTGATGGGGACACAGATGTATAAGGGGTCTCTGATGGGGACACAGATGTACAAGGAGTCTCTGATGGGGACACAGATGTATAAGGGTTCTCTGATGGGGACACAGATGTATAAGGAGTCTCTGATGGGGACACAGATGTATAAGGAGTCTCTGATGGGGACACAGATGTATAAGGGGTCTCTGATGGGGACACAGATGTATAAGGGGTCTCTGATGGGGACACAGATGTACAAGGAGTCTCTGATGGGGACACAGATGTATAAGGGGTCTCTGATGGGGACACAGATG
Source organism: Rana temporaria (assembly GCF_905171775.1). NCBI lineage: Eukaryota > Metazoa > Chordata > Amphibia > Anura > Ranidae > Rana > Rana temporaria. The sequence goes on along the minus strand of NC_053492.1, from coordinate 478,903,145 downwards.
TATAAGGGGTCTCTTATGGGGACACAGATGTATAAGGGGTCTCTGATGGGGACACAGATGTATAAGGAGTCTCTTATGGGGACACAGATGTATAAGGAGTCTCTGATGGGGACACAGATGTATAAGGAGTCTCTGATGGGGACACAGATGTACAAGGAGTCTCTGATGGGGACACAGATGTATAAGGAGTCTCTGATGGGGACACAGATGTATAAGGAGTCTCTGATGGGGACACAGATGTATAAGGGGTCTCTGATGGGGACACAGATGTACAAGGGGTCTCTGATGGGGACACAGATGTATAAGGAGTCTCTGATGGGGACACAGATGTATAAGGAGTCTCTGATGGGGACACAGATGTATAAGGGGTCTCTGATGGGGACACAGATGTACAAGGGGTCTCTGATGGGGACACAGATGTATAAGGAGTCTCTGATGGGGACACAGATAAGCAAGGAGTCTCTGATGGGGACACAGATGTACAAGGAGTCTCTGATGGGGACACAGATGTATAAGGAGTCTCTGATGGGGACACAGATGTATAAGGAGTCTCTGATGGGGACACAGATGTATAAGGAGTCTCTGATGGGGACACAGATGTATAAGGGGTCTCTGATGGGGACACAGATGTATAAGGAGTCTCTGATGGGGACACAGATGTATAAGGAGTCTCTGATGGGGACACAGATGTATAAGGAGTCTCTGATGGGGACACAGATGTATAAGGAGTCTCTGATGGGGACACAGATGTATAAGGGGTCTCTGATGGTGACACAGATGTACAAGGAGTCTCTGATGGGGACACAGATGTACAAGGAGTCTCTGATGGGGACACAGATGTATAAGGAGTCTCTGATGGGGACACAGATGTATAAGGGGTCTCTGATGGGGACACAGATGTATAAGGGGTCTCTGATGGGGACACAGATGTACAAGGAGTCTCTGATGGGGACACAGATGTATAAGGGGTCTCTGATGGGGACACAGATGTATAAGGGGTCTCTTATGGGGACACAGATGTATAAGGGGTCTCTGATGGGGACACAGATGTATAAGGAGTCTCTTATGGGGACACAGATGTATAAGGAGTCTCTGATGGGGACACAGATGTATAAGGAGTCTCTGATGGGGACACAGATGTACAAGGAGTCTCTGATGGGGACACAGATGTATAAGGGTTCTCTGATGGGGACACAGATGTATAAGGAGTCTCTGATGGGGACACAGATGTATAAGGAGTCTCTGATGGGGACACAGATGTATAAGGGGTCTCTGATGGGGACACAGATGTACAAGGGGTCTCTGATGGGGACACAGATGTATAAGGAGTCTCTGATGGGGACACAGATAAGCAAGGAGTCTCTGATGGGGACACAGATGTACAAGGAGTCTCTGATGGGGACACAGATGTATAAGGAGTCTCTGATGGGGACACAGATGTATAAGGAGTCTCTGATGGGGACACAGATGTATAAGGAGTCTCTGATGGGGACACAGATGTATAAGGGGTCTCTGATGGGGACACAGATGTATAAGGAGTCTCTGATGGGGACACAGATGTATAAGGAGTCTCTGATGGGGACACAGATGTATAAGGAGTCTCTGATGGGGACACAGATGTATAAGGAGTCTCTGATGGGGACACAGATGTATAAGGGGTCTCTGATGGGGACACAGATGTATAAGGAGTCTCTGATGGGGACACAGATGTATAAGGAGTCTCTGATGGGGACACAGATGTATAAGGAGTCTCTGATGGGGACACAGATGTATAAGGGGTCTCTGATGGGGACACAGATGTGTGGACAATCTCTGATGGGATTATTTAAATTTTATATATTCATTTATAAATATTTATCTTTTTTCGGCCTGCGAATATTGGTAAAATCTACAATGTGGCCCTCGGGCTGAAAAGTTTGGAGTCCCCTTCTGTAGAAGGCAGCCACTGATTACAGAGAAGCTAAACCACATGTATCTAACAATACAAGTATATACCGGGTATTTCCACCCTTTCGTTTTGTTTCCATACAGATTACTTCTAGATGATTGGTTGATATGGATAAGAGACAGAGAGGTAAATATATGAATTTTCTTCATAAAGGACAACAAATTGTATCTTTTCTGGTTTGCGTATCTCATCATCCTCCCTCGTGAAGAGTACAGCGGGGGCCATTTGTTTGGCGAGTACATTATGTATGGTACGTGGCGGGGTTGCCAAGCTTCTGCTCCGCGCACCTCCAATCATGTTTCTCAGCGCGCCGGGCTGATTGTTCTCTTCCCGGCACTGTTTACCTGACCTTCGAATTTTTCAGTTACACTTTCAATTTGCAGTAAACAAAGCAGATTAATCACTGGCACTCCTGCTGCTTGTACTTGTCACCTGGGTTTAGATGGATGGAGCCGTGTTAAGAGTCGCTTTTAAATGGAAGTTCGGCAAGAAAGCCTTTCCATTGGCCCGAAAAAGCCTCCCTCCCTTGCCGCGTCCCTGGTGTCCCGGCGACATGAACACCGTTAAAATGCCATTTATATTGTCGCCTGTCCCTTTCTCAGGTTCTGCAGATGAAGGTTGAAGGCCCTCGGCCTGCTGTGATCCGCTCGACCCTGAGGCCATGACAGTTATTGATGAACAGCTCTTGGCCCGGGTTATATAGCCCGGCTCTTGGATTTACCGATACACATGTAGCACTACCCCCGAAGGGGCTGCCAAATATATTTCCGGGGCGGCATGTTACCTCTATCTTCTCTCCGTCCAGGGTGGTAGATGAGAGTTGAAAAAGTTCAACGTCCACACTTTACACTTCTTTTTCTAAGATTTATTTGTAGAACTTGGTAAGGAAAGAAGAAGTGGAGAAGGGACGGAAGGGTAAACAGGTAGGTAGGTTCAGGTGTATTAATTCAATCCGGGAAAAACACCCCTGCTTCCAGCAACACAGCTTTCGTCGCCACTCTAGCCAGAGTGGGTCTTGCACACCCGGATAGGTCCCTCTCACCTAGGGTGACCACGTGTCCTGGATTGCCCGGGACAGTTCCGCATTTTGCAGGTCCGTCCCGGGCACCTTCATTCCAGGACAATACAGTGTCCCGGAATGAAACTGACACAGCCACCCCCCCGGGCCAATCTGATGCCCCCAAAAAAGGGCGCCACATCACCACTTTACTCACTGACAGTACTTGTCCTGGTCGGGAATGCCTGGAGGAGCACTATCCCCGTCCCCTGCTTGTGATTGGAGAAATCATAAATCCCGCCTCTTGTGTCCAATCACTGTGCTGTGATTCGTTACAGCACAAGCTGATTTTTGGGAAGGGGGTTGTCCCTGAATGGTAGTTTGGAAATGTGGTCACCCTACTCTCACCGGCCTAGCAGCCAGAATGGCACACAGAACAAAGTACAGTCTCTGCCACAGACCTTTCGGTCCAGAATCCCCTGCCACAGGATTCAGCACCCGGATCTCTCCAGATTAATTCCTGTAGAATTCAAGTCTGATAGGCGATCACCATCAAGCCTCTCGGTACATGGTGCATTCTTCGATGAAGTTTCCAGGCCTTCTCCCGAGATACCAGCCTCTTGCTTGGTCCTCTCCAAGATAGGTCCTTCATCAAGCGGCTTCCTCCCTCCAGGACAGACAGCGCGGGATCACCTTGAAACCGTAGACCAAGTCTGACTACTGGGCCTACTCAACAGATCACAACCCCGGACCAACGTCGCCCCGGAGCCAGGATTGCAGGAGCACGCACACCCCCGGCCAGGAGGGCCTCGAGGTGGTGGGACGACAGACCAAGGATCGACAAACCTCGGTCCAGTGGAGTCTGTTCCTTAAGTACCCCTCCCTAGCATGAACAGCGGGACGATCAACCCCCACTGATTGGCTGCCGAGGGGAGACACCCAATATCACCCTGACTTAGCTGCTGCCACCCCATAACAACACCCCAGGTGAACAACGGTGGTCACTCTCAGCACAGCCACGGCTGAAACAAAAGCCAAATTTAGTCAAAATTATATTTGTCTGAGTCAACGAACACTCAGAATCCCTTCTAAATTAAAAGCAGCGCCAGCCCAACAGGAGCAGGCCGCTACACACAGGTTACTGCAAAATCAGGAGGGCCAACGGGGAGATCCGGAGTGCCGGGGCTGGTTCATCCGTCAAGGTTTCAAAAGTAACATGAAAAACTTTAATATGACCCGATGGACGATTGGGAACATTTCATTCTACCTATTAGTTATAGTATTTCTTGTTAAAAGATTTCATTGAGTTTACAAATCATAAGAGAGATGAGAAGTATGCAAACATGAACTTAGAAAATGAAGCTCCGTGCAACGCGGTCAGCTAGTCGACCAGAGCTTACTATGTGTAGCCCCCCCCCCCCCCTATTTTCAGTACGGGCACTAC
>NC_053492.1:478891256-478893756 GCF_905171775.1 Rana temporaria | reverse complement strand
CTATCTATCTATCTATCTATCTATCTATCTATCTATCTATCTATCTATCTATCTATCTATCTATCTATATGTCAGATTATCTATCTATCTATCTATCTATCTATCTATCTATCTATCTATCTATCTATCTATCTATCTATCTATCTATCTATCTATCTGTCAGATTATCTATCTATCTATCTATCTATCTCTTTCTTTCTTTCTTTCTCTTTCTCCTTTTTCCTTTCTTTCTTTTTTCTTTCTCCTCCCTTTCTATCTATCTGATTATCTATCTATCTATCTATCTATCTATCTATCTATCTATCTATCTATCTATCTATCTTTCTTTCTCCTTCCTTTCTTTCTTTTCTTTTCTTTTCCTTTCTTTCTTTCTCCTCCCTTTCTTTCTTTCTTTTCTTTTTCTTTCTTTCTTCTTTCTTCTTTCTTTCTTTCTTTCTTTCTTTCTTTCTTTCTTCTTTCTTTCTTTTTCTTTCTTTCTTTCTTCTTTCTTTCTTTCTTTCTTCCTCTCCTTTCTTTCTTTCTCCTCCCTTTCTTTCTTTCTCTCCCTTTCTTTTCTTTCTTTCTTTCTTTCTTTCTTTCTTTCTTTCTTTTTCTTTCTTTCTTTCTTTCTTTCTTCTCCCTTTTTTTCTATCTATCTACTTCTATCTTCTATCTTTCTATTTCTTTCATCTCTTTCTTTCTTCTTTCTTTCTTTCTTTTTCTCTTTTTCTTTCTTTCTTTCTTTCTTTCTTTCTTTCTTTCTTTCTTTCTTTCTTTCTTTCTTTCTTTCTCCTCCCTTTCTTTCTTTCTTTCTTTCTTCTCCCTTTCTTTCTATCTATCTATCTATCTATCTATCTGTCAGATTATCTATCTATCTATCTATCTATCTATCTATCTATCTATCTATCTATCTATCTATCTATCTCTTTCTTTCTTTCTTTCTCTTTCTCCTTTTTCCTTTCTTTCTTTCTTTCTCCTCCCTTTCTTTCTCCTCCCTTTCTTTCTTTCTTTTCTTTCTTTTTCTTTCTTTCTTTCTTTTTTCCTTCTCCTCCCTTTCTTTCTTTCTTTTCTTTTCTCTATTTCTCTCTTCCTTTCTTTCCTTTTCTTTTCTTTCTTTCTCTTTCTTTCTCCTCCCTTTCTTTCTTTCTTTTCTCTTTCGTTCTTTTCTCTCTCTTTCTCCTCCCTTTCTTTCTATCTATCTATCTATCTATCTATCTATCTATCTATCTATCTATCTATCTATCTATCTATCTATCTCTCTTTCTTTCTTTCTTTCTTTCTTTCTTTTCTTTCTTTCTTTCTTTCTTTCTCTCTCTTTCTCCTTTTTCCTTTCTTTCTTTCTTTCTTTCTTTTTTTTCTTTCTTTTTTTCTTTCTTTCTCCTCCCTTTCTTTCTCCTCCCTTTCTTTCTCCTCCCTTTCTTTCTTTTCTTTTTTTTTCTTTCTTTCTTTCTTCTTCCTTTCTTTTTTCTCTCTTTCTTTCTTTTCCCTTTCTTTTTTTTCTTTTCTCTCTTTCTCTCTTCCTTTCTTTCCTTTTCTTTTCTTTCTTTCTCTTTCTTTCTCCTCCCTTTCTTTCTATCTATCTATCTATCTATCTATCTATCTATCTATCTATCTATCTATCTATCTATCTATCTATCTATCTATCTATCTGTCAGATTATCTATCTATCTATCTATCTATCTCTTTCTTTCTTTCTTTCTCTTTCTCCTTTTTCCTTTCTTTCTTTCTTTCTCCTCCCTTTCTTTCTCCTCCCTTTCTTTCTTTCTTTCTTTCTTTCTTTCTTTCTTTCTTTCTTTCTTTCTTTCTTTCTTTCTTTCTCCTCCCTTTCTTTCTTTCTTTCTTCTCCCTTTCTATCTATCTATCTATCTATCTATCTATCTATCTATCTATCTATCTATCTATCTATCTATCTATCTATCTGTCAGATTATCTATCTATCTATCTATCTATTTCTTTCTTTCTTTCTCTTTCTCCTTTTTCCTTTCTTTCTTTCTTTCTTTCTTTCTCCTCCCTTTCTTTCTCCTCCCTTTCTTTCTTTCTTTTCTTTCTTTTTCTTTCTTTCTTTCTTTTTTCCTTCTCCTCCCTTTCTTTCTTTCTTTCTTTCTTTTCTTTTCTTTTCTCTCTTTCTCTCTTCCTTTCTTTCCTTTTCTTTTCTTTCTTTCTCTTTCTTTCTCCTCCCTTTCTTTCTTTCTTTTCTCTTTTGTTCTTTTCTCTCTCTTTCTCCTCCCTTTCTTTCTATCTATCTATCTATCTATCTATCTATCTATCTATCTATCTATCTATCTATCTATCTCTCTTTCTTTCTTTCTTTCTTTCTTTCTTTCTTTCTTTCTTTCTTTCTTTCTTTCTCTCTCTTTCTCCTTTTTCCTTTCTTTCTTTCTTTCTTTCTTTCTTTCTTTCTTTCTCCTCCCTTTCTTTCTCCTCCCTTTCTTTCTTTTCTTTCTTTTTCTTTCTTTCTTTCTTTTTTCCTTCTCCTCCCTTTCTTTCTTTCTTTCTTTCTTTCTTTCTTTCTTTCTTTCTT